>NC_079190.1:28583281-28650781 GCF_029499605.1 Hyla sarda | reverse complement strand
GTCAGTGCCGGATTCAGCATTGGAATCTAACACCGAGATTCCGCCGCTGCAGAGTCCTCTTGAATTCAATGGGATGCTGCTGCTCTGTGCACACGGTGGAATTTTTGTTCCAGATGTTTCCGACATGGAAATTCCATTTTCCGTTTCCACACAAAGAATGAACTTGTCTATTCTTTGTGCGGATTGTGCACCGGGATGCACAGCTCTCTATGAGACGGCACATTCCTGTGCGGTCCTTGCACCGCCATGTGTGTGCTGGTGGCCGCAGTGTTCGGAAAGTCCGCACGGACAATCTTTATGTGGACATTCCTGTGTGTGAACATGGCCTTAGGCTAGGTTCACATCTGCAGTGGAGAATCCACTGAAATAGCAAGCAGAAATATTTGTCTCTGCTCAAATCTTGTTACCGTATATACTCGAGTATAAGCCGAGTTTTTCAGCACAATTTTTCGTGCTGAAAACGCCCCCCTCGGCTTATACTCGAGTGAACTCTCCGCCTGTCAATCCCTTCATCAGTGGTCTTCAACCTGCGGACCTCCAGATGTTGCAAAACTACAACTCCCAGCAAGCCCGGACAGCCATCGGCTGTCCGGGCATGCTGGGTGTTGCAGTTTTGAAACCTCTGGAGGTCCGCAGGTTGAAGACCACTGCGGCCATTGTCATCATCCAGCCCCCCCCCTTTTGTTTTGTACTCACCTCCCCTCGGCGGTAAGTTAGGGTGAGCTGGTCCGGGCCATCTATGCTGCAGGGACCGTCCGGTGGGGATGGTTAGTCGTTGCGGGCTGTCCATTTTCACCGGGGGGGGCCTTTACTCCGTGCTTCGGGCCCGGCCCCGGAGTAGTGACGTTGCCTTGATGATGACGCACAGGGACGTTCATGCGCAACGTCCCTGTGCATCGTCGTCAAGGCAACACACTAGTCCGGGCCCAAAGCGCGGAGAAGAGGCCCCAAGGTGAAAATGGACAGCCCGCAACGACTAACCATCCCCACCGGACGGTCCCTGCAGCATAGATGGCCCAGACCAGCTCACACTAACTTTCCGCGAGGGGAGGTAAGTACAAAACAATAGGGGGTCTGGATGATGACGATGGCCACGGTGGTCTTCAACCTGCGGACCTCCAGAGGTTTCAAAACTACAACACCCAGCATGCCCGGACAGCCGATGGCTGTCCGTGCATGCTGGGAGTTGTAGTTTTGCAACTTCTGGAGGTCCACAGGTTGAAGACCACTGATGAAGGGATTGACAGGCGGTGATGATGAAGGGGGGGGGGGATGATGACGGGGGTCTGGATGATTACATGGGGGGATGATGCATTTCCCACCCTAGGCTTATAGTCGAGTCAATAACTTTTCCTTGGTTTTTGGGCTAAAATTAGGGGCCTCGGCTTATATTCGGGTCGGCTTATACTCGAGTATATACGGTAATAAATAGACACCAGATAGACCCCCATCAAAGTCAACGGGATCCATCGGGAACCATTGGGGTCTGTCATGCAAATGACCGTCCAGCTCAGTTTGTTCTTTCAAAAATGGAGTCTGTGATGGAGTTCTGATCCAGATGTGAACCTAACCTTCAGGAGGATTCCCACATACAACCTGGCTCCCCTACCCACAACATGGCTGAAAGATGTGGGATATTTGGGGGTCCAATTCCTGGGACCCCCTCCCCCTGATTACAAGAAAGAACATGGATCATAACTGATGGTGGCAAAGAATAGAATTGGAACATCTTCAAATCTAGATGAATCTTCTCCTTTTATGACATCTTTGTTCTTAAAGGGGAAAGAAAGTTACAACCACTTTGGACACAACAAAAACCAGAAGATTATGGAGAGTCAGACTGGTGATCACATGAACAAGTTACAGTAATGAACCGTATGGATGTAGCTGTGCTGGAATAAAACAGATGGGGCTGTAGGACTAGTGATAGTGAGGAGCATTTATCAAAAGTTAAAGGGGTTCTCCGGTGCTTAAACATCTTATCCCCTATCCAAAGGATAGGGGATAAGATGCCTGATCGTGGGGGTCCTGCCGCTGGGGACCCCCGGGATCATTCACGCGGCACCCCGTTTGTAATCAGTCCCAGGAGCGTGTTCGCTCCGGGACTGATTACCGGCGACTACAGGGCAGGCGGCGTGTGACGTCACGCCTCCGCCCCCGTGTGACGTCACGCTCCGCCCCTCAATGCAAGCCGACGGGAAGGGGCGTGATAGCTATCACGCCCCCTCCCGTAGGCTTGCATTGAGGGGCGTAGCGTGACATCACACGCCAGCGCAGGCGTGACGTCACACGCCGCCCTGTTGTCGCCGGTAATCAGTCTGATTACGAACGGGGTGTAGCGTGCATGATCACGGGGGTCCCCAGCGGCGGGACTCCCACGATCAGGCATCTTATCCCCTATCCTTTGGATAGGGGATAAGATGTTTAAGCACCGGAGAACCCCTTTAACTTGTTTTTTTTCCGCTTTAGATTTTAAAAAAAGTTGCGGGCACCCAGCGTTCGTAACTAAATGTTTTGGATGCTGAGGCAGTGGAGTACCCCAATTCTCACATGGAGTTATATAGGGCAGGGTTGAATTGCCCTGTGATTTCTTCTATATCTGGTCCGTGCAACTTTTCCACGACTTTTCGCAGAAAAGTCGCACATGATAAATTAGCGACCACTGCCCAAAGTGCTGTAAATCAGATCACTTCATGGTCAGAAAAATTCAACGTCGCAGGAAAAGTCGCACCGGACCGGCCTGTGAGTGTTTTCCTGCGACAAATTTAGACGGAAAAAGCTGTCTAAATTGTTTGATAAATTCCCCTCAGTGAGTGTGCAGGATATGGGTAAAAAAAAAAAAACACAATTACTCGGAGTTCTTCTTTAAAGGGGTACTCCGCAGCTCAGCCTTTGGAACAAAATGTTCTGAATGCCTAGAATCGGCGTCGGGAGCTTGTAATGCTATAGCCCCGCCCCCACATGACATCCCGCCCCGCCCCCTCAATGCAAGTCTATGGGAGGGGGCGTGACGGATGTCACGCCCCCTCCCATAGGCTTGCATTGAGGGGACCGGGCGTGACATTATTAGGGGCGGGGCTATGACATCACGAGTTCCTGATGCCGGCTCTAAGCATTCAGAACATTTTGTTCCCAACGCTGAGCAGCGGAGTACCCATTTAAATCTGTTCCTTCGTCTGCTCTTTTTCTTCCCCTGAACACTACATCCATCAAGCCAGTTGCCATTGTAACTATCCTGCTCTGCCCGGTGAGGTGCTTGGGCCTGAATTAGAGTTTTCTGATAAGAAATGTCCATAGTACGGGCCGCCATAAAGTAATACATCAAACAATAATTGTGCTGTTTGTCTCAGACATGTGTCTGGGAAAAGAGCTGAATTAACAGACGCCGAGCAGGAGCTGCCGTAATGGAAAAGGTTTATTGACAGGAGGCCGCGCGGATACCTTCATCTGCTTCACGGCTAATCACCCAGATCTGGGCACAGGCGCTGGCGGAGATTTAGCTAACAAAGTGCTGCTCATACCTTACATGCATGGCACCCCAGCGCCTCCACAAATCACAGATCCTTCATTAGCTCCATGTGTACTGATGCACAAATCCATTTAGGTTGGGGTGCCCATATAAAGTGGGGGCGAGCTGTGCTAACTGTGTACGCTTTACAGCTAATCGCCATGATTTTACAGACAGCGGCAGTGAAGCGCGCCAGTTAGCTCGGCCACATTGGGTAAGAGCGTCCATATTCTCACTTCAAATCAACTGGTGCCAGAAAGTTGGACAGATTTGTAAATGACCTCTATTTGAAAATCTTAATTCTTCCAGCACTTATCAGCTGCTGTATGCTCCAGAGGAAGTTGTGTGGCTCTTTCCAGTCTGTCCACAGTGCTCTCTGCTGACACCTCTGTTCATATCGGGAACTATCCAGAGTACAAGCAAATCCCCATAGCAAACCTCTCCTGCTCTGGACAGTTCCTGGCATGGACAGAGGTGTCAGCAGAGAGCACTGTGGTCAGACTAAAAAGAACTCCAGAAAGGAAAAACAACTTTCTCTGGAGCATACAGCAGTTGATAAGTACTGGAAGGATTACGTTTTTTTTTTAAGTATAATTAATTTACAAATCTACACAGCAACGAAAAGTCAGCTCACCAATCCACCACAAGGCAAAACATCCTCCAAGGCGGATATAAGAAAAGGGTAGGTGCCAGCGAGTAGAAAACATCACCTTTATTTCGTCATGTTAAAACCATTGACATGAAAATCTTCAATAAAGTACAATGATAAAATCTTTGGAAAAGGCGTGACGCGTTTCAGGTCATGTGACATCTGATGAAAGGTCACATGACCTGAAACGCGTCATGCTGGGCGCCTTTTCCAAAGATTTTGTCCATGTGCTTTATTGGGGATTTTCATGTCAATGGTTTTAATATGACGAAATAAAGGTGAAGTTTTCTACTCGCTGGCACCTACCCTTTTCTTCTTATCTAATTTACTTTATCTTTCATCTAATTTACAAATCTGTTTAACTTTCTGGAGCCAGTTGATTTAAAAAAATTTGTACCCCTTTAAAGTCAATGAGCAAAGTTTATTACTGAGGATAAGTAATATCCAGGCAAAATATAATTTAGAGCCATTGGTTGCATCACACAGAGGAGGCATTGCAGGAAAAAATTGAGGAAAGAGTGGTCCGGCACTCAGAATGGATAGAGGAGCGGCTAGACATGTATGATGGGGGGGATGTTCAGCACTCAGGAAGGATAAAGCAATGGCTAGGCATGTATGATACGGGGGGAGTGGTCCAGCACTTAGGATGGATGGAGGAGGGGCTAGACATGTATGATACAGGGGGAGTGGTCCAGCACTTAGGATGGATGGAGGAGGGGCTAGACACAGGGGAGAAGTCCTGGGAAAAAAAAGTGTGGGAACTCACCCAAGATTTCCACACAAGGGCTGGTACTGCTAATGGGAATGGTGGAAAAAGTGCAGGAACTCAGTTCCCAAGCATTCCTGCAGGACTTGGACTTGAGCCCTAGCTAGACATGTATGCTGGGGGGGGGGGGGGGAGTGGTCCAGCACTTAGGATGGATGGAGGAGGGGCTAGTCATGTATGATCCGGGGGGAGCTGTCCAGCCCTTAGGACACATAGAGGAGTGATTAGGCATGTATCATATAGGGTAGAGTGGTCTGACTCTAAGGAGAGATAGAGATTTGGCTAGACATGTAGGATACAGGGAGCTGTGGACTTATAACATTGCAAAGCAGTGGTCTGGTGCCTAAAGACAGAGGTGTTTTCAGGGTCCATGAACAAATGAATGACGGTCTGACATATAGCAGAGCTGGGGAAGGAGTGGTCAGGCATGCAGACAACAGTTAGTAGAGTTTATACCAAGATGGGGGACAGATATACAGTACAATAGGAATGAAAGTGTTTATTATAAACATCCGGTTGTGTTAGCCGCAGGCCCGAAGACCAGAGCCACCTCATCAGGTCCCGTCATCTGCCCGGAGACCGGCTATAAGCTGGCTGCAGCCTTCACTTCCGTCAATATATCTGGATACAAAAAATAACCACAATTGGAGTTTAACGGTGTCGGCTGAGGTGGCGGCTTCCTGTGCTCTCATTACACCGCCACATAGCTTTTTGTAGATAATTTAACAGCTTAATTGTCTTCCATAAAGTAATAATGTATCCATCGCCATAGCTAAGGCTGAATGAAATTATTTAACCTCAGCCTACCCCACATTTAATAATACCAATAAAAAGAAGCAGAGAGGAACAAAGGACTCGCTTTTCCTGTACGATGACTCGAATAAAAAGCCTGTAATGTGCCATGAAATGGATGTAACAGGCCACATTATACAACCGTAATCACTGGAATCCTACCTATAAACATATGGAAAATATAAGATCACGTCGGGTTAGTTGGCATCTCAATGGAAAGGTGACATAGTATGGGGCGGGTGAAATAGACTGGGGCTGCGAGATGAATGGATTTGTATCATGGTTTATAGGCCTGTATATACTATATAGGGCGCCTTAATCAATTATTACTATAGGTAATTATGAGATATCCCTTTAAAGGGGTACTCCACTGCCCCAGCGCTTGGAACATTTTGTTCCGAGCGCTGGGTGCGGGCCGCGGAGGTCGTGACGCCACAGCTACTCTCCCTCAATGCAAGTCTATGGGAGGGGGCGTCTATGGGGGCTGCCAAGCCCCCTCCCATAGACTTGAATTGAGGGGGTGTGGCTTGATGTCACGAGGGGCGTGACTTCACAACCCCTGCAGCCCGCACTCAGCGTGCCTCCAGCTGTTGAAAAACTATGACTCCCAGCATGCCTGGGCAGACGAAGGCAAGAGTAAATTTGGCAAACCTGCCTAAAGTGTATGCAGCCTCCCGACTCTCCGTTGACTTTGAGAGAAGACCTTTGCCTGACTGCAGACCCAGGTAAGCAGAGTTTTACCTCTATTCTATATATCCACTTATAGATTGGGGTCCGTACAACGTTATGCACACTACAGTATTGTATGTCTCACTCAGTACAGTATGCGTTTCTCATGCAGTACAATATTGTGTTTCTCACATTGTACAGTATTGTGTTTCTCTTTTTTTTTAACTGTAGTTTTTATTAGAGATTTTCACAAAAGAAAACAGGAGTTTGCCAAGACTCAATCAAATCAGTGTATTGTGTTTCTCACTCAGTACAGTATTGTGTTTCTCACACAGTACAGTATTGTGTTTCTCACACAGTACAGAATTGTGTTTCTCACGCAGTACAGTATTGTGTTCCTCACTCAGTACAGTATTGTGTTTCTCACACAGTACAGAATTGTGTTTCTCGTCCAGTACAGTATTGTGTTTCTTATGCATTTCAGTATTGTGTTTCTCACACAGTACAGAATTGTGTTTCTCATGCAGTACAGTATTGTGTTTCTCATGCAGTACAGTATTGTGTTTCTCATACAGTACAGTATTGTGTTTCTCACGCAGTACAGTATTGTGTTTCTCATGCGGTACAGTATTGTGTTTCTCATGCGGTACAGTATTGTGTTTCTCACACAGTACAGAATTGTGTTTCTCATGCAGTACAGTATTGTGTTTCTCATGCAGTACAGTATTGTGTTTCTCATACAGTACAGTATTGTGTTTCTCACGCAGTTCAGTATTGTGTTTCTCAAGCGGTACAATACTGTGTTTCTCATGGAGTACAGTACTGTCTTCCTTACGCGGTACAGTATTGTGCTTTTCACGCAGTACAGTATTGTGTTTTTCACGCAGTACAGTATTGTGTTTCTCACGCAGTACAGTTTTGTATTTCTCACACAGTACAGTATTGTGTTTCTCACGCAGTTCAGTATTGTGTTTCTCACGTAGTACACTATTGTGTTTCTCACGCAGTACAGTTTTGTATTTCTCACACAGTACAGTATTGTGTTTCTCACGTAGTTCAGTATTGTGTTTCTCACGTAGTACACTATTGTGTTACTCACGCAGTACAGTTTTGTATTTCTCACGCAGTACAGTATTGTGTTTCTCATGCAGTACAGTATTGTGTTTCTCACGCAGTACAGTTTTGTATTTCTCACGCAGTACAGTATTGTGTTTCTCATGCAGTACAGTATTGTGTTTCTCACGCAGTACAGTATAGTTTTTCTCACGCAGTACACTATTGTGTTTCTCGCGCAATACACTATTGTGTTTCTCATACTGTACATTTTTTCATTTCTCTGTCTGATGTAAAACGCCACATGCCATCAAACAATTAGAACATTTTCAGTGCAAAAGTTAATGGAGCAAAAGGTAATAGAAGCAGCAACAAAATGTCCCTAATATCTCTGCAGGATATAGAGATCATACAGCAAACCTGTTAATCATTTATTCCCTACATTAACATTTGCACTCATTTTCCTTTAGAGTTTCTATATTTTAAGGGTCATTTAATATCCGTTATGTAATTGAATGTGCGGACTCTAGAGAATCCCTCGGTAATCGCTCAACTAAACTCCTTACAATGAGTGAGATGACTCTTACATTGCATCTCATACCTGCTTGTCATAGTCATTTTTTCCCTTAATTTCTTAAAAATCCATTTTAAATAATCCCATATCTTAACCCCTTTCCCTCCACCTGATGGGGGGTCCTCAGTGATCAGTGGCCCCTACAGGTCCCTGGATATGAAGGGACTGATCCAATACAGGGGTCATTGTTTCCCTGCAAGGGAGAAAGGGAACATCAACACAGCTCCATTCCCAGCACAGTTGGGTGACCAAGTGCCATTAAGCAGAGAAAAACAGCCATCAGACACCCCTCCCTCCACTCTTATAAAATGGGAATATGCCTTTATATGTCTTATTACAATGCAAAAAAGAAACAGTGACAAATTCAGCTCTGCTACATCTCTAAATCTGCCAATGGGTTGTACGGGAGTCATAATAAATCTGAATTCGCTGAGGGGTCACTTGCTCTAGGGTTCTAAGGGTAGCAGTTGCACCTAGACCCTGGCAGTAAAGGAGACTTGATGGCTCCTCTGCTAGATAAGAAGACCCTATTATTATAAATAACACATGGTAGGTGAAGGGCACCGGTATACATATTGTCCCTCATTTACTATTGCAAACCTGACATGTTTTGTCGGGTTGTGTGCCAGATTCTGTTGCATTGCACCAGAAATTCTGTCTTTGCCAGATTTTGCGCCAGAATTGAAAAAACCCCGACTAACTCTCCATTTTACTAAGAAAAGACTGAAAAGGTGGTGGGGCTGCATGGGGAAGGGCGTGGTCTCTGAAAAGGGGCGTGTTCCTGGTGGATTTTAGCTGAGTAAAACCCGACAGATCAGAGCTGGTGTAAAAAGTGCAAAATGTAGGGAAAAGTGCAAAATGTAGGGAAACCTTAGTAAATACCGTGGAAAATAAATTGTGGGGAATTAAAACCTACAAAGAAACCTACACAACACTCTTAGTAAAGAAGGGCCATTGTATTACAGTTAGGCAATTTTAGTTACACCTCTTTATTGGTCCCACTAGTAATTCTGATCACAACTTATATAGGAGGAACCATTTAAGTAATTTCCTATTACATACAATGGATTCCTTTGATATGTCGAGACCTTGTGCTAAAATAAAGTCAGGAGGCGGAAAGAACTTCCTGTAGAGCTGAGACAGCATTATGTGGAGACACAGATCTGCAGAAGGGTACCAAAAAGATTTTGGATTCACTAAAAGTTCCCAAGAGCACAGTGGCCTCCCCAGCACCACAAAACTAAGTAATGGGGGTAGAAGGGTCTAGATAAGAGAGGGGGTGAGGCTCCAAAGATTCAACCTGACAGAGCTTGAGAGGATCCACAGAGAAGAATGTCAGAACATCTCTAAATCCAGGTATATAAACCTTGTGGCCTCAACCCCAAAAAGACTGGAGGCTGGAATCACTGCCAAAGAGTCCTGAGTAAAGGGTATTAATACTTATGTCACTGCAAGATTCGAGTTTTTCCTTTATTAATATACTAACAAAGATTAGTAACATGCTGTTCTCACTTTACGGGGTATTAGTTGCAGAATGATGGGGGAAACTAATTATTTAGCATAAGGAGCAACATATAAAAATTTGAGAAAAGCTAAACAAAAGGGTCTGAAAACTTTCTGAATATACTGTAAGGGAAAGTTTGACCGTACAGCTTAAGGGCTACAGTAACAAAGCAGCTGCATTTAATAAGCAAATTAGGCCCGAGATAGGGATTAGAGCGTAAGACCTGTAGATCCCCTGGAAGGAAGCTCGGAGTTCCCGTCAGATTTCTCCTTTAATTGCTTAGTATGAGAGGGTCTGGTGTTTGCAGAAAACAATCCTTATTATGGCTCCTTTCATTGGCTTCAAAATGCATTTATTCAGGATGTGACGAATGGCGTTCACCTTCTGTCTGGCAAGAAAGTAATCACTTTTCCAAACATGGCCCTGAGCGATGATGTATTGCGCGGTGGCGCAGCGCGGGCTTGCATTTCATTCAGATGCCGGAGATATTCATCATTCTCAGGGAACTTTGCTTTTTCAGACACTTTACATGGCCATGACAGCCATGTCCTAGTAACATGAGGGGTCAAGCAGTAGAGGTTACGGTGGGGAGGTAAGGGGTTGATTACATTACTTAACTCCAGTCAATGAGATCAGTCCTAGGAGTAGTTAGCAAAAAAAAAAAATTAAGTATTCGACCAGGCAGGAAAGAAAGTAATACTCTAATCACCGGAGCCGCAGTCATGTGATCAGCTTGAACGACTGGTTTTTCGAAGGTGCATTATGTATATACTTGTACGATAGGTATTCACTTTCTATCATCTGATCCGTGGCTAATCAGAGGGGTCATGTGTTGTGGGTCTCTGGCGGACCATAGGTAAGACAATCTCAGGAACAATATTATCAAAGTATAATATTAATCAGTGACCCGCAGAAAAACACTGAGAAATGATAGATAATGGAAGCCATGTGTTGGCGGACAGGACTAGTGAGTGACGCAAAGTTTCATTATTAAGGGAATTAGCTGACAAGGATGTCTAGACTAAGACTTAAAGAAAATATAAAGTAGTTCCAGTCTATTTCATATCTACTTTACAAGAAACTTCTTTAATAATAACAATGAAGGGGGTCACCTCTTCTATAAAACCCATTTTCTAATACCTTTTGGAGTTAACATAGGAGAGAGCAATGTTCAGGGTGCTCATATAGGAGCTAAAGTTGCTACAAGGAGTGTTTTATGCTCAGGAGGACCCAAAACATCAATGCATTTATTTCAATAAACCCCATGTAATGCTTTGGTTAACCTGCGGGAGTGCTGTAGGAGAACTGAACACTTTGGGATAACTTCTTTCACAGTTGGTCACTGGGGGTTTCTAGCTGAGGAACACCCTCCGCAGAGCATCCATGTGCAAAAATAGACTGAGTGGCCACTTGTCCTTTAATAGTCATCATAGAGCGCTTTCAGAAATATGGCAAACGTTTAGTTTAGTGTTCTGTGTGTACTGTGGTCTGTGTTTTCATGTCTAGCTTTGTATTTGTTTTGTGAAGCTTTGTCTTGGTTAGTGTTCATACCTGTTTCTGCAAATCCTAAATCTTTACCCATATTTAGATGTGTTTGTATTTTGTGTATTCCTCCAAGGTTAGGTCCTGTCCCATACAGTTGTGTGCCCCTAACTTGGATTCGTTTTGTATTTTGTATCCCTCCATTTTTGAAGTTTGGATTTATAGTTTATCCATTTATTTTTATTGGTTAGGTCCATTCCTGAGCTTTGCTATTTCCAAAACATAGGAATCAGGGTGTTTTTTGTTTTGTTTCTAGTGTGAATTCGTTTTGTGTATCCTGATCTTAGTCCGTGTTCAGAACTGTGGGTCTGTGCGTTTTTGTAATTGGTCTAGTGTGAATTTGTTCTTATGCATCCTTGATCTATATAGTGTCTTACTTCAGTTTAACCTGCCCATCCCCTGCATTCCTGGATTAGTCTCATTGTTACATATCTCTAGTTGTCCTGTATTGCTCATATAATTATATCTGCCGTATTATGTTGTTTTGGTTCTTAGGCTGTTGTCTGTACACTATATACCTGCTGCTATGTTTCCCTGATATCTATTTACTACTTTGCATTTCTGCCGTTATTCAGTATTCTGTTTTTTTGACATGCGTGTTCTCGACCTCGTGCAGTTCTTGTTTATTGTTTTGACCATGACGCCCCTGCACTTTAGTTAGCGTATGAACTGTTGCCCAAGTTGTAGCGTCACCGTTTTAGGGTGGATCTGCAAGTAGGCAGGGAAAGAGTTTCAGAGTTAGCTTAGGGCTTACTCTTCTTTGCCCTATATTACGTTATGCATCATGACAATGGATTTGTTACAATCCAAACTTTTTGGGATCTGTTTTGGAATCCAAACTTTTTGGGATTAGTTTTGGATGTGTTTTGCCCTGTACAATAAGAAGCCCCAGAGGTAAGCTGTATTCCTTGCAGATTCCATTCACTGGGCCCGGAGCTCTGCACCAGGAGATGTACTGGAAGTCCCATAGACTTGCATGGGACTTTAGACAAAAATCTCACCCTTGCACATGGACCCCCAGGGTTAATTTAACTCTACTATGATTTTAGTTGACATATACAGTAAGTAACATGTGACCAAGTTTCTGTAAAATATCTCCAGCCATTTGGGAGTGATGCTGGAACATACGCACATACATACACACATTGAGTTTTATATTCTTAGATTTCCACACTGGTGCCTGACTGTGCATGGTCTATGGGAAATTTTCTGCAAATTAGGTTTGGGACTATTTGTGCCCATGGCAGAAATCACAATTTCCAGATGGTGCCAGATTAAAAGGATTTTATTGTACAAACACGTTCATTTTTAGTGAAATGCGTCGGGCTCGTAGACTGATAGTCACTTTATCTATGACGCCGGTGATACAATAGCAATATGTTAAGTCCATTATGACCTCATCCTGCCTGATCCAATAACACACATGCTGATCACATTACAATGCTCCTGTTGTTTGTAGGATTACAGCATCCGTTGCCCCAACGCTGAGCTGAACCTATCTAAAGAACGTGTCAGACAAAATAGAAAGCATATGTAATGTCCCGAGCCGTAAATTACCAATGTAGTCAGATGAACTCTGCATTGATATTCTTAAATGGGAAAACCCCATAAGATGGGACCGGGATGTAAAGAAATGCTAATGGACAAACATTAAGGATTTTATGAACATCTCCAGAAACACAAAACAAAACTACAGGATCGTAATATAACAGAGCTCAACTACATTTCCATTTTAGGGCCTTTCAGTTATGAGAAAGCAATTTGCATGGCTGCCTTTTGATTCAATAGCTCACCCACTGGGTATTCAGAACATGTCAAGAGCAAGAACCCAACTTTCTGTCCAATTCCTATAACCTACTTGGGTGTAATGAACCATTAAAGTCATATTAACTCAAGAGGGAACTTTGAATCACATGGAACCAACCAAAATTAATAGTTAGTTTATTATAATGTATATCATTAAGGGGTACACTGCTTATGCAAAACTTATCCCCTATCAACAGGATAGAAGATGTTCACTCCCAGCAGTAGGACCCCGCGCAATCTCCAAAACAGGGGCTCGTCTCTGACCTCTCAGACGAACTGGTCTTGGGAGTGACAACCTGCCCAGCCAATCATTGTCTGAGGTGGGACATCACTGGAGTCGGTATTTGGCGCTCCGGGTCGCCACATCCAAGACCAGTTCGTCTACAGAGGTAAGGCATCCTGAAACAGCAGGTTCTACAGTGAAGCTTTACACCAACCACATTGTCCAACAACCTGGAGATCACGGGAGGAGTTCCACCAGTCAGACCTCCCAGGATTTGACACTTATGATTTATCCTGTGGATAGGGGATACGTTTTGCATTCTTGGAGTACCTGTTTAATAATGCCCAACAGTTATGGGATGAGTGGGTATGTCAAGAATATTTGTAACTCCAAAAAAGTTTTATTGAAATAATTTTCTGCTTTAGACAAAATCTTTTTGTTAGAAAAATCCCTAGAAAATGACCACAAGGTGCCCTGCTGCTAGGACCCTCAGTGATCGTCAGTAATTTGCAGAGAAACCTGCCAGCAAGTGTACCATTTCTCTGCAGCGCCACCACAGAAGAACTGAATTACATAGTTTCTATTGAAATCAATGGAATGTCTAGGTAATGTACAGAATGCTGGTTCCTCCGCCGTTACAGACACTCTTTGTAGTCATTCTCCTCTCTCTGAGGGTCCTATACAAGACCTATATTTCAATTCATAATTCCCTAATATGGTATTTGACAATTAGTTTTCTTAACCAGACAATCCCTTTCAAAAAGTTCACAAATCCTCTTGAACAATTCCTTTTAGAAAGACGTGTCTATACTCAACAATCGATGTTTTACTTGAAACCGCGTGTGTATTGGTATTTCAGTGGCATTCTACAGTATAAAGGATTATATGATTGACTTGTCAGTATAGTATCATGTTTCATCTTTTTACATTACATTCTTGGAGATTAAAAATAATGCAAGCACACAAGGCAGATTTGCCAAAGCCGAACGCATGGGTCACTTCACAGCAAGATGAAGGTGAGCAGATGGGTAGGAAGTTTTAGATAAAGCTTCTGCAGCACGAAAACTTTCGGCAGTTCATTGCATTGAACATTTGTTATATTTTTGTCAACTTAATTCTCAAATTATATCATAGAGTAAGATCACTGTAGGGGGGATGGGAGGTCTAGGTCCAAATTCTTGGACACCAATTGATCTGAACAAAGACGCCGCAGTGTTTTCCTACACAATGATACTCCCAGACACCGACCAAGTTGGAAACAGCAACAAATCCATGTATGAAGGTAGAAGACAGAAGAAAGAAAAAACAACGGGGCGCTCTCTCGTATGCTGTAGTGGGGGAAAAAGGGGGGGGGCCCACCTGTAACGACCTGCTGAGGGGTTGCAACAGTGTAAGCTAAACACTGTTGGGAGGTGTGGGTAGAGATTAGTGGATGCAGTGTGCCTCTCTATCTCCCCTATCCGTGTCCCTTAGAGTACGGAATGATAGACAAAGAATGGGTAGATAAAGATGGGGAATTGTGTAGAGCGCTCCTGCTGTCAAAAGACGGACTCAAAACGCAACTGTTGCACAGGACGATTTATTGAAATGTTTTTAAAGGACAATGCATTTCGGCGCTCACATGCGCCTTCATCAGGTCCACAAGAGGATAATAACAATGCGTCCTGAGGTGCCGGCTGTGCTTGAGTGGCTGTGCCTCTCAAGCACAGCCGGCACCTCAGGACGCATTGTTATTATCCTCTTGTGGACCTGATGATGGCGCATGTGAGTGCCGAAACGCGTTATCCTTTAAAAACATTTCAATAAATCGTCCTGTGCAACCGTGGTGTTTTGAGTCCGTCTTTTGACAGCAGGAGCGCTCTACACAATTCCCCATCTTTATCTACCCATTCTTCATGTATGAAGGTATGGAGCAAAGACTTCTGGTCAACCTACGTTTGTATACACTGACATTTACCTGTTTATTTTTCTTTCTATATCTGTCAGTTATGAGTATTGTTCTTTCAAAGTAAGACATTCCACCATAACAGCATACAGTACATATATATTTACATGCATTAACTGAACTGAGATCACTGCATATGGATATAACACAGAGCATGAAATACGTTAAGGAACCACTTTTTTTTTATAGCTCCTGGCAATGGTGGTCATTACCTGAGTGGTGGCAATGTTTGTCCCATCTGTAACCTCAACAGTCATATTATAGCTCAAGCGTAGTTCGGCATCCAGTGGCTTTGCTATGACGATTGTCCCCACTCCTTTCTCAATGTCAAAAGTGCTGTCCATGTTTCCTCCTGTACAAAGAGGATATTGCTGTTATTACAACATTATATACACTAGTTCTAACATCTAATAATGTGGGATACCTGATAGAAGCATAAGAAAATGGGAATATCAGTCTAATGTGACTGCTTGCACAAAATGGAGTAATCTGATCAATGTACATACATCTATTCAGGTTAGTCCTACACTGGTGATGACAATACAAAAGAAAAAATCAAACAAACAAACAAAACAAAGACAAATGTCTAAGGGCGGGACTTTTATGAAAAGTGGTCAAATCCTACCAATGGCTGTTGGCTTGACCTCTCCCGATCTCAACGTACACCTGCATGCTCAGTTCTGCCAAGAATGTATGTGTTGTGAATGGGGAAACCTCTAGTGGCAGCTTATCTCAAAGGTTCGGCAAGCCACATTTGTTCTCTCCCCCCCCCCCCCCCCCCTTATACAACATTTGCCAAACAAATGTTGGCAAAGCCTCTTATACACATATGACTGTTGGCCTCAGCTGACAAAATCAGCTGAGCAGGCACACACTCTTTTCAGGCCATGATATTGGAAGCAATGCAAGAAGCTTTTTGTAAGAAACTTTATTGTTCTTTTAGAGGCCGACTTTTAGTGGTTAGTCACAACAGGTGGGCCATCTATTGCTGAGGCCCACAGTAGGCCCTCTTTGGCACCATCCACAGGCCTACTTGCAACACTTTACATTACATCATACCAGTCAAGCTTAGTGGCACCAACCAAATATATTGTAAAACAGACAACATTGCAGATCAATGCATAATAAGCATCTTAGCAGCCGGACCGCCACCACTCAAAACTTCTAACATACCACCATAACATGTCATTAAAGTAATAAATATCTCTTCAAAACATGGAACAATAGAGACACGAACAGGTCCCACGCCATGCGCATAAGGCTATAAACGGGAATTTGTACAAAACAATTAATTCAGGTTACGACCAGGAGGTCACTTTAGTGGAGGTAAGCCACTTGTTTTTTGTAAGATATATATTTCTGGGGACATCAATTGGCGGCTTCCCACAGAACCTCAGCCAAGTTGCCCATCTATCATCGCTGACTAATTCACATATCAGAAGATGGCATCATAAGAAGTTGTAGCAAGTACAGAGTCCTTAGTATAAGCATTTTCTACACATAATGTGACACAATGCCTTGGCCTGGTCTTTATATCCAGAGGCTTCTCTACAATAGAGATTTGTAATTGGACTTTCGATTCATTGGGTGTTACGGAGCTTTACACAATGTCCCACTTAAAATCTGATAGATAAGATAGGAACGCTCTGGGCGCCGTCTTAACTCGGCCCAGAGTTCACTCCGGTATCTTACATTGCCTCACGGCCAACAATGAGAGCCCTGGTTATTTCTGTCAACATCTACTTAGCCAGGACTGGAAGAAATCGATTTGAAAATTCCTTTTTTTTACACTGGTGACATTCTAGGTATTCAGGGGTTATTCTTAAGAAATCTGCCACAATGCCTTCCTGAGAAAAAGAAAATCTATTAAGTCTACAAAGTGCTGCTTGTTTTATGAATCCTGTCAAAACTATGAAGGAAAGCTGTGTGCAAACAGCAATGCATTGTATACCAAGGCACGGCCGAGGACAATTTGTCTACTACGTTCAGGCCTCCAGTTCCTTTCTCGCCGTTATTCTGAATGAACGGCTCCACAGATCACAATATTGTATATACAATGACAAGATAAGTGCAGTACTTAAAGGAATTGTCCACTTTTGACAACCTCATTTTTATAGACTAAGGTTCCTTTTTGACGGGCAGATGGTCGTTACGGGCACAGATCAAGCATTGGACCTTTTGCAGGTCTCAATGATTGTAATGCCTTTCGAATACATAATTGTTGACCACACATCCCCTGTTTACATATCTCACTTCTATTACATCTATGCCACAGGCTTTAGGAAATGCTGGCTTCAAGGAATATGAAAAGAAATCCCAAAAGTGGCTTCATTTCTGCTTAAATGGGCACTGTCAGTAACTTTATTTTTTGATATGTTGTAGTACTTATGTACTACAACATATCTCTAATATACTTTTATTTTTATTTTTTTTTCATTAAAAAGGTTTAATTTACATTTAAAAACCGGCCACTGAAAAAGGACTGATTTTGGAGTGGCAATCAGTCCTTTTTCAGTTAGGCTGCACTCGCTCCCTGCCTGTCAATCAGACAGGCGGGAGCGAGCGCATTGGCTCCCCGGCCACTGGCTGGGAGGCCACTCCTCCCGCACATTGCCCCCGCCGCCTCGTTGCCGCCGCTGTCCCTGCACGCCCGCTGCCGGACTCTGCAGTAACTGCAAGTGTAATGAGGGAACGGGGTATGCGGGGCGGGGGGTTGGGGATTGAGGAGTGAACGGGCTAGTGCCGTAGCGGGGGCAGAAACGGGCTAGCAAAAAAAAAAAAATAGGATGGTGGGAGCTACCCTTTAAAGAGTACCTGGCATGATATTGATACATTTTATAATCCTCCCAGCTCACTCTCCTCATCATGATAAACCACCTTTATTTTTTTAATTATTTTTTTGTGTTCTACCTTGATGTTGCTCTGTATTTTCTGCTCAGTCTCACAGACTGGGAAGGGGCGTTCCCCAGCAGGCGTGACAGCATCTGAAGCCCCAAAGGGGAGATCTTCCTCCCTTACTCTGCTATGCTGCTTTGAACACATAGCCTAGAGCAGTTCAGTGTGTCATGGTCTGTGATTTGCTGGGACCGCGCACAAACCCTTTAGCTCCATGCAATGAACTTTACAGTGTGTCAGCTCTGCCCAGCAGCTGCTAAACGGAGCAGAAATATTTAGCACAATTTTCAGAACTATGCACTGAAGGCATCATGACTCTACAGCAGTGTTTTCCAACCAGGGTGCCATCAGCTGTTGCAAAACTATAACTTCCTGCAGGTCTGGATAGCCTTCTAGTTCAGCTCAAAGGGAAAGGGAGCTGAAATATTTGTATATATTATACACACTATACACTGTGCTGAGCTGAGGTTCCACCTACATTTCCTAAATTTGTCTCTGCCGGGCTACTGCAGGAGACAATTTGCTAACAGTACCACAGGCAGGAGCAGAAGGAAGACCCCTGGGGCCAAACTTTTTGGGGTAATTTAACACATAAAGTTACAAAATTTTATTAAGAAGTATATGCGAAGAGTATTTCAAATAGGCTAATCTATGACATATTACATTTCATTCATGGTGATGGTGGTACCATTTAACCTAAAAATACTAAATTTCATTCATGATGATGGTGGTACCATTTACCTAAAAATATTTCAAATAGGCTAATCTATGACATATTACATTTCATTCATGGTGATGGTGGTACCATTTAACCTAAAAATACTAAATTTCATTCATGATGATGGTGGTACCATTTACCTAAAAATATATTAGGAATCATGGAAGTGCTTTCTTTTGATGAAAGACTTTATGTCATTGTCCTATTCACAGACTACAAACTACTGTAGTGGGATGTGGGGGTGATGGGAGTTGGTTCTCCAACTATCTGATACTGATGGCCTACTATATTCTCTATGGATAAGCCATAAATATTAAAGTGACAGACACTGGAGATGATATGGGATGTATACCTTCTGAAACCCCACATGGTGCCATGATCCCAAAGATCCCAACCCATATCTTTCTCAAGTTAGAAGATTCTAGCAACTGGAACTGGACTTGGTTCTGAGGTGCAGACAAGTCTGAGTTATCTTGCTCCCAACAGGTTTTATCAGGGACAAGTTAGACCTAAACTTTCCTGACAGGGCCTAGCAGTTTAAACTATGACTAACTAGTCTAATTAGCTGAAGAAGAGCTAGGAGACCTCCACATACTTCTCTAGAACCAGACTCAACTGGTTTGGATCCAACCCTCTTGGGAGAGAGGGTTAGATTTACAAAATCCTTCCTCAGCACTTCTAGGAGTTTCTACATAGAAACTGACAAGGGTGAGACATGTGACCAATGATCCACCCATTCTGTACAAAGGCAATCCAACAATGGTGGCAATAAAAAGTGCATATAATAACCCTTACACATCCATAAGACTTCAGTGTATGCAGAGGCAAAATGTTATAGCAATTTATGAGGTTAACTCCTCGGCCACGCGATAACTCTACGGGGACACTGCACTGTAGTTATAAGAGCCCTAAGAATCTCGGGATGTTGGGGTTAGAGGACATCCTATAGGTAAACCTTTCCATTCAGTATGTGGAAGAATTTTAAAGATTGTTTTCTCTAATTTTAGGGATTGAATAGAAGCTGAGTCTAGATTCCTGGATTCATCGAGTCTCTAATTACGAGGATAAATAATAATTACACAGGAACAAAAGAAGGAAACGAAAACACAGATCTAATCAAAATGATGCAGATTAATCTCATAAAATAATCATATTTCTTTCCGCGAACACATTAAATGCTGCGGATGAAAGTTCTCTCCTCTGACGTGATCCTCACTATGGCTGCAGAAGCTGAGAAAACGTATTTTACCAGCGGCAAACTTTATGGAGTTCTCCAAACTTTAGGTTTTTAATCATAATTGCTATATTGCTGCTATGAAAGCCACAACAGAGGAAACTGACATATGGGCTTTGTGGAGAGTGCTTAGAATTTTATGGTGTTCTCGTAGCTAATGGCTTCTGGGATCCAGTGTGAGCAGGTGGAAGGACGGCTGTAAGACTCGCACATCGGTGAAGGACAAAGAACTAAATATACGGATTTTCAAAAAAATAAAACGTGAAGTTTAACAGTGAAACTTTAGCACTTTAACCAAGACCAATGAAAAAAATTCTGGAACAGATTGGGTCAAGCAATTCACCCATGTTGGTAACGTACCCTTTGGGTGCTACTTCGTGCTAACCAAATGGGTTTTCAGTTCCTTTCCTTTATAGAAGTAGCAGCTAGAGATGAGCGAGTATTTGAATAATTCGATTTGGCCAATTTGCCAAATTTTCAGAAAAATTTATTCCTAGCGAATCTCTATTAAAAACGGCTATTTCTGGGCTACAGAGAGCCTCAATAGGTGTGTAGAACACTTTGCCTTGCTGTAACACGCATATGGAGTGTGATGGGGTAATTAAATAATACTGTTATTCAGTACGACGTGCAGATTAGAGACGTCACTATTGCTATTAGAATCACTGTTGCAGAGCAGCACAATGACAGAGCCTGGAGGTGGCATCAGTATGAGGAGACCATATGGCAGCAGAATGAGGAGACCATATAGTTGCTGAATGACCAAGCCTGGAGGTGACAACAGCCTGACGAGACCATAGGGCCTCATAATTGAAAAGATTAAAGGGGTACTCCGGTGGTCAACGTGTTTTTCCGTTTTTGACTTACCCTATTTGTTTTGTTTCATTTCTATTCTTGTTGTTTAGTCTACTCTATTTCCGTTCTTTGTTGTCTTTTTATCCCCCACTTTGTTTTCCTATCTTTGCTTCTATTTCCTGTTTCTTGCTGTGCTGAAAACTACAAATCCCAGCATGTCACATGCCTTGCTGGTTTGGGGCGGCTCCTTTTTTTTTTTTTTTTGTTCCGCCCTTTATCCATCCTACTATTTTCCCGGGTCGGCCCCCTTATACACAGCACACTAATATAATCAGCCCTGGTTGGGATACACTGTCATACACACACAAAAGGGACTACAACTCCCAGCATGTGTCATTCAGGAGTCTTCAGTCTGTGGTATAACACCAGCATGCTATGCTGCCTCTGTAGTCTCCTGGGGGTTGTAGTTCACCACACCTCTGTAGGGCATACACCAGTGTTTCCCAACCAGGGTGCCTCCAGGTGTTGCAAAACTACAACTCCCAGCATTCCCTGACACCCTTTGGGCATGCTAGGAGTTGTAGTTTTGCAACAGCTGGAGGCAAACTGGTTGGGAAACACTGGTATAACATGATGTGTATGCTGAATAGGCTAGAACAGTGTTTCCCAACCGGTGTACCTCCAGCTGTTGCAAATCTACAACTCCCAGCATGCCCAAAGCCTGTCAGGGCATGCTGGGAGTTGTAGTTTTGCAACAGCTGGAGACACATTGGTTTGTAAACACTAGCATACACACAGGGACTACAACTCCCAGCATGTGTCATTCAGGAGTCCCCCCCTCCCCCTTCACATAAAGGGGGAGATTTATCGAAACCTGTGCAGAGGAAAACTTGCCCAGTTGCCCATAGCAACCAATCAGCTTGCTGCTTTCATTTTTATGAAGGCCTGTGAAAAATTAAAGAAGCAATCTGATTGGTTGCTATGGGCAACTGTGCAAGTTTTCCTCTGCACAGGTTTTGAAAAATCTCCCCCATAGAGATCATTCCCAGTATGAGATTTATTCCCCTGCAGTCCATACATCCCCAGCCCGTGCACCTTCTCATCCTCCCCTTCAGATAACACTTATCTTCTCTGTGAGGTCCTTCTCCTGTGCAGACCTGCGTCCTTAGAATACAGAGCAGGGGGGAGGGGAAGTGAGGAGCTGTGTACTCAACTGGATGAGATGAGGGGGCGTGGCTTATTCCTCTCATGCAGACAGAGAAAAAAAAATGATATGACATCTTGTCCATAATAGACTCAGAACTGTGGACAACTGTAAAAGAAACCCCTCTGAACTACAGAACTTCCTGCCCAACAAACAGGTAAGAAAAACACACACAGGCTGCCAAAATATATAACACAAGTATATTGATTGCAAAAAAACTAAACTTACAAAGAAGATGCCATATAGTCAAAAAAATTAACCACCGGAGTACCCCTTTAAAGATATTTTTTAACATTTAAATTGAAGATTTCAAATAGATGAACCTAAAAAGTTTTATTTAATATGCCAGCAGCATGAGGAGACCACATGGTTGCACAGTGACACAGCCTGGAGGTGGCAGCAGCATGAGGAGACCATAATCTGGCAGAATGACACAGCCTGGAGTTGGCGGCAACAAGAAGAGACCATACAGTGGCTGAATGACACAGCCTGGAAGTGGCTGCAGCAAGAGGAGACCATATAGTGGCTGCATGACACAACTTGGAGGTGATGGCAACATGAGGAGAGCATATGGTGGCAGAATGAGACAGCCTGGAGCTGGCATCAGCATGAGGAGAACATATGGTGGCAGTATGAGACAGACTGAAGCTGGCATCAGCATGAGGAGAACATATGGTGACAGATTGAGAGAGCCTGGAGCTGGCATCAGCATGAAGAGAACATATGGTGGTAGAATGAGACAGTCTGGAGCTGGTATCAGCATGTGGAGAACATATGGTGATAGAATGAGACAGCCTGGAGGTGGCATCAGCATGAGGAGAACATATGGTGGCAGTAAGAGACAGTCTGGAGCTGGCATCAGCATGAAGAGAACATATAGTGGTTGAATGACACAGCCTGGAGTTGGCGGCAGCATGAGAAGAACATATGGTGGCAGAATGAGACAGCCTGGAGCTGGCATCAGCATGAGGAAAACATATGGTGGCAGAATGAGACAGCCTGGAGCTGGCATCAACATGAGGAGAACATATGGTGGCTGCATAAGACAGCCTGGAGGTGGCATCAGCAGCATCAGGAGTCCTGAACGTGACCTGGTTACAGAGTGGGATGGTGGGTGGCAATACCAATTCCCGGTGACTAAGGTGGGTGAAAAAAGAAGATCTTGGCATGAGATGTGTGTCAGAATGCAGGGGGCTGCACCGAGATCACAGGGGTCCCCAGCGGAGGGACCCCTGTGATCATACATCTCATCCACTTGTCATCTCATACCCCTTTAATATGTGGGATATGAAGAAGAGGGATAGTAGATAACAAAATATAAAATAATGGGAAGTGGAAGAGGGAACAAGATTCAGATATTCTGACCTTAGTTATCCTAAACTAATTTGCCGTATATACTTGAGTATAAACCGAGCCTAATATAAGCCGAGGCACCTAATTTTACCACAAAAAAACTAGGACAACTTATTGACTCGAGTATAAGCCTAGGGTGGGAAATGCAGCCATTGTATCAGGGCATTCTAAGTGTTGCAGTTACTAACTACAATATCCAGCATGTCCTGATACAGCTGACCCAAACGACTTGGGTCAGCTGCATAGGCTGAATCAGGGCATGTTGGGCATTGTAGTTACTAACTGCAACACCTACCATGACCAGATACAGCCTATGGCTCTACAGCTGACCCAAAGCTACAACTCCCAGCATGTTGCACTATATAGTATTACAGAATAGGTTATGATGCAACATGCTGGGAGTTGTAGATTTGGGTCACCTGCAGAGCTACAATGCCCAGCATGCCCTGATACAGCCTATGCAGCTGGGCCAAACCTAAAACTCATGTTGTACCATATTAATATTTTTAAAACAAACATTTTCAGAAGGCTTGTCACCCCCTTACTCATAAAATGGCATTGTGTGGTGGCTGCGGCAGCCTGGAACTCTGCCACGCTGCTCTCCGGTGGGGCCCGTGACGTCACTGACGTCTTCCTCCCTGGTAACAGATGTGCCTGTGCACGGCACGCACGGCTGTTACCATCAGGCCCTGCAATATTAAGGGGCCGTGCACAATGCATGGAGTGGACGAGCAAGTAACCCGATCACCACATCTATTGCCGTGTCCCGCCGCAGCTGGCAAACAGCAGCCTGGCGGCGGCGCCTCACTCGAGTATGAGCCGAGAAAATAATGTGCTCAAAAACTCGGCTTATACACGAGTATATCCGGTACTACCAAGTTTGGTATCAAGACTCAAAGTTATGTGTTCGGGACTCCAACAGACAGTAAATGTAGCAATGGTTAAGTATGTGTGCTGCTGCTCCATTTACATGGGGGGGGAGGGAGGGAGGGATCGACCCTTATCCTCGTGATCGGTGGGGGTCCGAATTGTCAGACCCCATGGATTTGTTAGTCATAACCAATTCTGTGGATAGATGATAACTTTTAATCTTTAGATAAGCCTTAAAGCTCCACCAGGGCTGTATATAAGTCCATATGGATCACATTCTCTAATGGTACCATAGACAAGAACTGATGATTATCAACAGGACAGTCGGACACTTGTTGAATCCCCTACCTTTGCCTTGCAGAACAAAATATATTTTGCTCTCTAACCTAATGTGATAGTTCTTGTGAAGAGGGAGACTTGCAAGTTCACAGTACACATGAAGAACACATCTAGGGCAACTTGACTTGGGCCCCATAATTCAGAGGTCCCAATAGCAGCTACTCTCACTGCCTCCGACATATATACCCTTGGGGGGACAAGATCAGTCCTACATACCAAACTTCACTAAGTATACTGAGAAGTATTTGGGGTCCTTCTTTAGAAATAATCATTATGGGGGGGCCACTATGCCAAGTTCATTCATACAATAGATTCCTCTCTCAGAAACCTTCACATAACATATTGCAACCACCTTGTGTGTTATGGAAGTAAATGTGAAAACAAAACAGTTCCTTGTATTCTGAAATCTACAAGCAATATTGGATTAAAGATTTATAAAGATTAAGTCTTTCCAAGACACTGATCTCCCATAGAGCATTACCGCTTTCAGCAGCCATCTAAAAATAACAGCATCTGACAGCTGAGGTTTATTCTATGAAAATACAAGAATTATGTAGTAGAATGACCTTACAATGTCAGGATGGGAAACCGTACATCCTTTTATCGATTCCTTAAAATAATGAGAAAAGTTTGAAAACTCTTGAGCAGTAAATCTGCCAAGCTATAGATCAATAGTGATGGTGGGGAGGTATCAGGCCATAACCGGGAAAGTGACATTCTAGGGGGAAGCTGGAGTTTTCCATAGACACACAATGATTATACAGAAGAATGGGGATATATATATATATATATATATATATGGCCCTGCTGTTGGGCACCTTGGGACACCATGAAACCAGCCTAGTCTTGGAAAAGGTATTTCAATAAAGATTTAGGCGGTCAGTGAACTGATTCTTTGCATTCTGAGGCCTCCTATATTTCTGTAATATATTGTCCACTAATATAGCCCGTAAACACCAATGATGGGGACAGTAGATCCTGGTTAGGGAACTGTTGATGGGATTTATTTAGATATGTCTACTGTATGGGTGAGAAATTTAAACAAAGGTTCTAACAGAGCGGGAATACCTACAGATATAATATGGGCTAAAGCATTGACGTGGTTGTTCAACTATAACAATTCATCCCCTATTCTTCATTTTGGTATAAGACTTTGGTCTCCTTTCTCAAGATTGCGGAGGTATCCTAAGAACAGGCACTTGAGTCTCTCATCAAAATGAACCGTTGGCCTGCCACTCCATTCATTATCTGTGGGAGCATCTCTGGAATGGAGTTGTTACGCCGAGCGCTCCGGGTCCCTGCTCCTCCCCGGAGCGCTCGCGGCGTTCTCCTCTCTGCAGCGCCCCGGTCAGACCCGCTGACTGGGAGCGCTGCACTGACACTGCCGGCGTGATTGCGATTCGCATAGCGGGACGCGCCCGCTCGCGGATCGCATCCCAATCTGCTCACCTGTCCCGGTCCCCGGCTGTCATGTCCTGGCGCGCACGGCTCCGCTCTCTAGGGCGCGCGCGCGCCAGCTCTCTAAGATTTAAAGGGCCAGTGCACCACTAATTGGTGCCTGGCCCAATCAGTGTAATTAGCTCTCACCTGCTCCACGCCATTATAACCTCACTTCCCCTTCCCAGCATTGCCGGATCTTGTTGCCTTGTGCCAGTGAAAGCGTTTTGTGTATGTCCCAAGCCTGTGTTCCAGACCTTCTGCTGTTGCCCCTTACTACGACCCTTGCTGCCTGCCCTGACCTTCTGCTACGTCCGACCTTGCTCTTGCCTTGTCTTGGGCCACACCGCTCTGGGACCGCAATGATCCTGCCACAGCCACAGTCCAGTCCTTCTTCGCTGAAGTCCGTAGTGTCTTCGAGGAGCCAGCCCGGGCCTCCTCTGCCGAGACTGCTTTGCTGAACCTAGTCCAAGGAACTTCTTCCGTAGGCGAATACGCCAACCAGTTTCGTACCCTTGCCTCAGAGCTAGCCTGGAACAATGAGGCCCTCTGCGCGACCTTCAAGAAAGGCTTATCCAGCAACATCAAAGATGTACTGGCCGCACGAGAAATTCCAGCTAACCTGTCTGAACTTATCCTTTTGGCCACCCGCATCGACAAGCGTTTTTCTGAAAGACACCAGGAGCTCCACCAGGTAAAGGACCTTGATCTCTGGGCACCTCTCTACCAGTATCCTTTGCAATCTACCCCTGTGCCTCCCGCCGAGGAGGCTATGCAAGTGGATCGGTCTCGCCTGACCCATAAAGAGAGGTCTCGTCGCAGAGATAAAAACTTATGCCTGTACTGCGCTAGTACTGAACATTTCCTAGTGGACTGCCCTATTCGTCCTCCGCATCTGGGAAAAGCACGCACGCACCCTGACTACGCACCCTGTTGCCCCTGACTACGACCCTTGCTGCCTGCCCTGACCTTCTGCTACTTCCGACCTTGCTCTTGCCTTGTCCTTCTGTACCGTGCCTGTCTCAGCAGTCAGAGAGGTTGAGCCGTTACCGGTGGATACGACCTGGATGCTCCCGCCGCAGCAAGACCATCCCGCTTTGGTCTGGGGTGCCGCAGCGGGCTCTGTTGAATACCAGTAGCATCTTAGAACCGGTCCACCGGTACGGTCCACGCCAATCCCTCTCTGACACAAAGGATCCACCTCCAGCCTGCCGAATCCTGACAGGAGTAGTGGTAAACATGTGTAACAGCTGCTCCATTCTGATGGGAGACTCAGGTCCCCTTTCTCAACTTTGCATCATACCAGTAGTCACACAACATATCCCCCACCCCCTGCAATTAGACAACTATCTGCTATCCCATTTCTACCACTTTAAGTCACTGTGTAACATCATATTTTTCCCTAGAAGCACTGCATTGAAAATTCAATCATTTTATGGATCCCTTAAATAGCAAATCCATCTTGAGCCATAGTTTTTTGATCAGTTTTTTAATTTTATAGAGAGGGTCATCAGGATCTCTAGAATTCAGGACCCTTGTCTCTTGGGTTGTTACAAAGAGTGTCTCTCTCACTCTCTGGAGGACCTGTGCTGTATTTCACAGACAACCTACTGTTGCCAATGGACACTGTGTAATGCTTAGTTCCTCCTTTGGTGGTGCTGCAGGGAAAATTTTACCTTTCTACAAGGTTTCTTCACAAATAACAACAGATCTCTGTAGGTCCCGACCGGGGGACACTTTGTGATCATCATATTGTCAAGGAATTGTCCATAATGGAGAATATATTTAAAGGGGTACTTCAACCCTGAACATTGTATCCCCTATTCAGAGGCCCTGGAGGCTCGTGATGTCACACCATGCCCACTCAATGCAAGTCATCACCAGTCTTCTGGCACGGAGCAAAGTTCTATTAGTGCACCGGATGACTGGGGTGCCGCAGCGGAGATCGCGGGGGTCCCAGCGATGGGACCCTGTCACGATGCCGGCTGGCAGGTAGTGGATCCTCTGTGCCAGAGAGGGATTGGCGTGGACCGTGCTAGTGGATCGGTTCTAAGTCACTACTGGTTTTCACCAGAGCCCGCCGCAAAGCGGGATGGTCTTGCTGCGGCGGTAGTGACCAGGTCGTATCCACTAGCAACGGCTCACCTCTCTGGCTGCTGAAGATAGGCGCGGTACAAGGGAGTAGACAGAAGCAAGGTCGGACGTAGCAGAAGGTCGGGGCAGGCAGCAAGGATCGTAGTCAGGGGCAACGGCAGGAGGTCTGGAACACAGGCTAGGAACACACAAGGAAACGCTTTCACTGGCACGATGGCAACAAGATCCGGCAAGGGAGTGCAGGGGAAGTGAGGTGATATAGGGAAGTGCACAGGTGAACACACTAATTGGAATCACTGCGCCAATCAGCGGCGCAGTGGCCCTTTAAATCGCAAAAAGACCCGGCGCGCGCGCGCCCTAGGGAGCGGGGCCGCGCGCGCCGGGACAGGACCGAGGGAGAGCGAGTCAGGTACGGGAGCCGGGGTGCGCATCGCGAGCGGGCGCTACCCGCATCGCGAATCGCATCCCGGCTGGAAGCGGAATCGCAGCGCCCCGGGCCAGTGGATCTGACCGGAGCGCTGCAGCGGGGAGAGTGTAGCGAGCGCTCCGGGGAGGAGCGGGGACCCGGAGCGCTCGGCGTAACAGTACCCCCCCCCCCCTTGGGTCTCCCCCTCTTCTTAGAGCCTGAGAACCTGAGGAGCAGACTTTTGTCTAGGATGTTGTCCTCAGGTTCCCAGGATCTCTCTTCAGGACCACAACCCTCCCAATCCACTAAAAAAAAAGTTTTCCCTCTGACCTTTTTAGAAGCTAAGATCTCTTTGACAGAGAAGATGTCCGAGGAGCCGGAAACAGGAGTGGGAGGAACAGATTTGGGAGAAAAACGGTTGAGGATGAGTGGTTTAAGAAGAGAAACGTGAAAGGCATTAGGGATACGAAGAGAAGGAGGAAGAAGAAGTTTGTAAGAGACAGGATTAATCTGACACAAAATTTTGAAAGGACCAAGATAGCGTGGTCCCAACTTGTAGCTAGGGACACGGAAGCGGACATATTTAGCGGAGAGCCATACCTTGTCTCCAGGGGAAAAAATGGGAGGGGCTCTTCTTTTCTTATCCGCGAACTTCTTCATGCGTGATGAAGCCTGTAAGAGAGAATTTTGGGTCTCTCTCCATATGATGGAAAGGTCACGAGAAATTTCATCCACAGCGGGCAGACCAGAGGGCAAGGGGGTAGGGAGGGGGGGAAGAGGGTGATGGCCGTACACCACGAAAAATGGGGATTTGGAGGAAGATTCAGAGACTCTGAAGTTATACGAGAATTCGGCCCATGGAAGGAGATCTGCCCAGTCATCCTGGCGGGAGGAAACAAAATGTCGCAAATAATCACCCAAGACCTGGTTAATTCTTTCTACTTGTCCATTGGACTGGGGATGATATGCAGAAGAAAAATTTAATTTAATCTTGAGTTGTTTACAGAGAGCCCTCCAGAATTTAGACACGAATTGGACGCCTCTATCCGAGACGATCTGCGTAGGCAACCCGTGAAGACGAAAAATGTGTACAAAAAATTGTTTAGCCAACTGAGGCGCTGAAGGAAGACCAGGAAGAGGGATGAAATGTGCCATTTTGGAGAATCGATCAACGACCACCCAAATAACAGTGTTGCCACGGGAAGGGGGTAAATCAGTAATAAAATCCATACCAATCAGAGACCAAGGCTGTTCGGGGACAGGCAGGGGATGAAGAAGACCAGCGGGCTTCTGGCGAGGAGTCTTATCCCGGGCACAGATAGTGCAGGCTCGCACAAAGTCCACAACATCCGTCTCCAGAGTCGGCCACCAATAGAAGCCGGAGATGAGTTGCACAGATTTCTTGATGCCCACATGACCTGCGAGATGGGAGGAGTGACCCCATTTGAGGATTCCGAGGCGTTGGCGTGGAGAAACAAAGGTCTTTCCTGGAGGAGTTTGCCTGATGGAGGCTGGAGAAGTGGAGATCAGGCAGTCAGGTGGAATGATGTGTTGCGGAGAGAGTTCAACTTCTGAGGCATCCGAGGAACGAGAGAGAGCATCGGCCCTAATGTTCTTATCGGCAGGCCGAAAGTGAATCTCAAAATTAAATCGGGCAAAGAACAGAGACCACCGGGCCTGGCGAGGATTCAGCCGTTGGGCAGACTGGAGGTAGGAGAGGTTCTTGTGGTCGGTGTAAATAATAACTGGAAATCTTGATCCCTCCAGCAGATGCCTCCATTCCTCAAGTGCTAATTTGATGGCTAGAAGCTCTCGATCCCCGATGGAGTAGTTCCTCTCCGCCGAAGAGAAGGTCCTAGAAAAAAAACCACAAGTGACAGCATGCCCGGAAGAATTTTTTTGTAGAAGAACAGCTCCAGCTCCCACTGAGGAGGCATCAACCTCCAATAGGAAGGGTTTGGAAGGGTCAGGTCTGGAGAGCACGGGAGCCGAAGAAAAGGCAGACTTGAGTCGTTTAAAGGCGTCTTCCGCTTGAGGAGGCCAAGACTTGGGATCGGCATTTTTTTTGGTTAAAGCCACGATAGGAGCCACAACGGTAGAAAAATGTGGAATAAATTGCCTGTAATAATTGGCGAACCCCAAAAAGCGTTGGATAGCACGGAGTCCGGAGGGGCGTGGCCAATCTAAGACGGCAGAGAGTTTGTCTGGATCCATTTGTAGTCCCTGGCCAGAGACCAAATATCCTAGAAAAGGAAGAGATTGGCATTCAAACAGACATTTCTCAATTTTGGCATAGAGTTGGTTGTCACGAAGTCTCTGAAGAACCATACGGACATGCTGGCGGTGTTCTTCTAGATTGGCAGAAAAAATTAGGATATCGTCCAGATATACAACAACACAGGAGTATAACAGATCACGAAAAATTTCATTAACAAAGTCTTGGAAGACAGCAGGGGCGTTGCACAGGCCAAAGGGCATGACCAGATACTCAAAGTGTCCATCTCTGGTGTTAAATGCCGTTTTCCACTCATCCCCCTCTCTGATGCGGATGAGGTTATAGGCACCTCTTAAGTCCAGTTTAGTAAAGATGTGGGCACCTTGGAGGCGATCAAAGAGTTCAGAGATGAGGGGTAGGGGGTAGCGGTTCTTAACCGTGATTTTATTAAGACCGCGGTAGTCAATGCAAGGACGTAGGGAGCCATCTTTTTTGGACACAAAGAAAAATCCGGCTCCGGCAGGAGAGGAGGATTTACGGATAAAGCCCTTTTTTAAATTTTCCTGGACGTATTCAGACATGGCAAGAGTCTCTGGGGCAGAGAGAGGATAAATTCTGCCCCGGGGTGGAGTAGTGCCCGGGAGGAGGTCGATAGGACAATCATAAGGCCTGTGAGGAGGTAGAGTCTCAGCTTGTTTTTTGCAGAAAACATCCGCGAAGTCCATATAGGCCTTAGGGAGACCGGTTACTGGAGGAACCACAGAGTCACGGCAAGGGTTACTGGGAACCGGTTTTAGACAGTCCTTGGAACAAGAGGGCCCCCAACTCTTGATCTCCCCAGTGGACCAATCCAGGGTTGGGGAATGAAGTTGAAGCCAGGGAAGTCCAAGGAGAATTTCCGAGGTGCAATTGGGGAGGACCAAAAGTTCAATCCTCTCGTGATGAGATCCGATGCTCATTAGAAGGGGCTCCGTGCGGAAACGTATGGTACAGTCCAATCTTTCATTGTTTACACAATTGATGTAAAGGGGTCTGGCGAGACTGGTCACTGGGATGTTGAACCTGTTGACGAGAGAGGCCAAAATAAAATTTCCTGCAGATCCAGAGTCCAAGAAGGCCACAGTAGAGAAGGAGAAGGCAGAGGCAGACATCCGCACAGGCACAGTAAGACGTGGAGAAGCAGCGTAGACATCAAGGACTGTCTCACCTTTGTGCGGAGTCAGCGTACGTCTTTCCAGGCGGGGAGGACGGATAGGACAATCCCTCAGGAAGTGTTCGGTACTAGCACAGTACAGGCAGAGGTTCTCCATGCGGCGTCGTGTCCTCTCTTGAGGTGTCAGGCGAGACCGGTCGACCTGCATAGCCTCCACGGCGGGAGGCACAGGAACGGATTGCAGGGGACCAGAGGAGAGAGGAGCCGAGGAGAAGAAACGCCTCGTGCGAACAGAGTCCATATCTTGGCGGAGCTCCTGACGCCTTTCGGAAAAACGCATGTCAATGCGAGTGGCTAGATGAATGAGTTCATGTAGGTTAGCAGGAATTTCTCGTGCGGCCAGAACATCTTTAATGTTGCTGGATAGGCCTTTTTTAAAGGTCGCGCAGAGGGCCTCATTATTCCAGGATAATTCTGAAGCAAGAGTACGGAATTGTACGGCATACTCGCCAACGGAAGAATTACCCTGGACCAGGTTCAACAGGGCAGTCTCAGCAGAAGAGGCTCGGGCAGGTTCCTCAAAGACACTTCGGATTTCCGAGAAGAAGGAGTGTACAGAGGCAGTGACGGGGTCATTGCGGTCCCAGAGCGGTGTGGCCCAAGACAGGGCTTTTCCAGACAGAAGGCTGACTACGAAAGCCACCTTAGACCTTTCAGTGGGAAACTGGTCCGACATCATCTCCAGATGCAGGGAACATTGGGAAAGAAAGCCACGGCAAAACTTAGAGTCCCCATCAAATTTATCCGGCAAGGATAGGCGTAGACCAGGAGCGGCCACTCGCTGCGGAGGAGGTGCAGGAGCTGGCGGAGGAGATGACTGCTGAAGCTGTGGTAGTAACTGCTGTAGCATAACGGTCAGTTGAGACAGCTGTTGGCCTTGTTGCGCTATCTGTTGTGACTGCTGGGCGACCACCGTGGTAAGGTCAGCGACAACTGGCAGAGGAACTTCAGCGGGATCCATGGCCGGATCTACTGTCACGATGCCGGCTGGCAGGTAGTGGATCCTCTGTGCCAGAGAGGGATTGGCGTGGACCGTGCTAGTGGATCGGTTCTAAGTCACTACTGGTTTTCACCAGAGCCCGCCGCAAAGCGGGATGGTCTTGCTGCGGCGGTAGTGACCAGGTCGTATCCACTAGCAACGGCTCACCTCTCTGGCTGCTGAAGATAGGCGCGGTACAAGGGAGTAGACAGAAGCAAGGTCGGACGTAGCAGAAGGTCGGGGCAGGCAGCAAGGATCGTAGTCAGGGGCAACGGCAGGAGGTCTGGAACACAGGCTAGGAACACACAAGGAAACGCTTTCACTGGCACGATGGCAACAAGATCCGGCAAGGGAGTGCAGGGGAAGTGAGGTGATATAGGGAAGTGCACAGGTGAACACACTAATTGGAATCACTGCGCCAATCAGCGGCGCAGTGGCCCTTTAAATCGCAAAGACCCGGCGCGCGCGCGCCCTAGGGAGCAGGGCCGCGCGCGCCGGGACAGGACCGAGGGAGAGCGAGTCAGGTACGGGAGCCGGGGTGCGCATCGCGAGCGGGCGCTACCCGCATCGCGAATCGCATCCCGGCTGGAAGCGGAATCGCAGCGCCCCGGGCCAGTGGATCTGACCGGAGCGCTGCAGCGGGGAGAGTGTAGCGAGCGCTCCGGGGAGGAGCGGGGACCCGGAGCGCTCGGCGTAACAGACCCCTGCGATTAGACATCTTATGCCCTATCCTTTGGGTAAGGGATAAGATGTTTAAAGGTGGAGTACCCCTTTAAGGAGTCATGTTGACCAGTCTAATAAATATTATTTTTTTACGGATCCATACAAATTTCTACAGATATGTTTGGTTTTAAGAAAACAACTAATCAAAATGTTTGTATTTAATTAATCACACTGTATAATCCAGAGTGAGGGATTAATAATATTCAATTTCCTTTCTTTTTGTTTCCATCCCTATAATAAAACAATCGCCATCTTCAATTCTTCCATTAATTTTAGCAGACACATAATTGTGCTTGACATTTCATTTTGGAGGTAGAGATACCAAGGTAGCCTGGAATGTCTATGAGATTACATGCCTTTTTTCCCTACACTTTATGCTAAAAAGACTCGGCATCTTCCAATTAACGTTTTAATTGATTTGCTTGGGAAATGATGCAAAAAAATTGACTGTAAAATCGTTTGAAGAATGGAGTTTCAAGGAAAAGTCTTTAATTGAAAGCCTTGGGAGACTATAGCATTTTTTCAAAGAGAATACTTTGTTCTGTTAATTAGAAGAGAAAAAATAAAATAAGCATAAAAATTTCAATGGCAGAGCCAGAGATGAAAAGCAAAAGCTTAAGGTACAGCCTGCTGTAAAATAATTCATCTTCCAAATTATTTTGGCTCTTGTGAAATAAGAGTTACCTTAAAGTTGCCTGGAGAACTTGTGACTATGTGTGGCTATGGGAGGTGACATATGGGACTGTGAGGGGGTAAGGACGCTGCCAAACTGGCATTTGGATTCTGAAAAGCCATGCAATTTTGCATGGGTAAAAAAGTATGCAAAGTAACTCCTCCCCAGATGATGATGAGTTTCCTCTTCACTGCCACCTATTGGAGGTAGCATGTAAATTAGTTACAAAATATACATTGACTCAAAAAAGTTAAAATGTAAAAAATTCTACATTAGTTGTACTATAGTAATTCTAAAGCAAATATCCATCTTTGAACTCTGTCTAATGTTTATGATAATACATTTCATTAAAGGAGTATTCCGGGATGGGAAAATTGCACATACTAGAGGTACATACCTTCTGTCACTCCTCCATTAACACGCACCAGCCTCCGCCGCGATCCTCTTCCTGGTTGCCGGTGGTCGGCGAGTCATACTGCACTCAGCCAATTACCGGCCGCAGTGAAGTCCCACCTCGGCTGACCATAGGCTGAGCGGCAGTGTGATGTTTTCGCTGCGGCCGGTGATTGGCAGTATGACTCGCCAACCACCGGCAACCAGGAAGAGGATCACGGCGGAGGCTGATGGGGGTTACCAGAGGCACCGGGGGGAGCGAAGAAAGGTATGTACCTCTTTATTTTTTTACTGTTGACAGTATAACGGCCAATTTTCCCATCCCTGAGTACTTCTTTAAAATTCAAACCGCAAAGGACATTATGCAAGGACATTGATTTCAATGGGATTCTGCTGCACTGTGCACATGGTAGAATTTCTGTGGCAGATGTTTCTGCTGTTGAAATTCTGATTCTGGTGTCCGCAGTAAGAATAGACATGTCTATTTTTTTCCTACTAATTCTACTTGGAAATGCATAGACGTCAATGATACAGCGCATTTCCGAGCAATCCTAGTGCCCGCCTAATTGTGTAACTGTGCGGAATGTCCGCTCATGTTTTCCAGGCAGACATTCCACTCATTTTTGGCAGTGTGAACCTGGTCTTAAGCTCAAAAAACTGAACTGCAGGGACATTTTTTTTTAATTCACCAGCACACAATTGTGTTTAAGGGTGGACATTCCTATACACAAGTGTCAGATTTGTTGCATAAATTTCTTCAAGTAATATTTTTTATCCAAAAACTGCAGAAACAACCCCATTTTTATGTATGGAGTGGATTGTGCAGCTGCTGAAATGTTTCTAATGAATCAATTACGTGTAAATATACCCTAAGGCTGGCCATACACTATAGCTCTCTCAATCCTTCTCCTCACATCCTCGTCTGAGCATGCATGTATACTGACTGAGAAGGAAGAAAGCCACCAGGCATCTCTGGCAGTGTCCTATCACCTCCGAAAACCAAGTATTGGTTGTTGAAATCCAACATTCATGACTCTTCATGAGTTGAGAGCCCCCATAGCTGATCAATCCCTCTGAAATAGTCAAGTTTAGTCAACATTTATAAAAGCCCCTTTCACACTACCGTTACGCTCCTGTAAAAACTCCAGTCATGAACTCCCGTCAAAAAGTCCATAAAATGGCCATCAAAAAATCCCATTCTTGTCAATTGGATGTTTTGACCATCCTTTAGCATCAGTTATGTCCTGTTATGACTAACGTCCATTATTTTTGACGGTGCAAATAATGGAGCATGCACAAATTTTTGTCCCGTCAAAAATAACGGTGGAATAACGGACGTCAACATTTTAACATTGAAGTCTATGGCTGACGGATGTTCACAAAGAACATCCATTAGTGCCTGTTATTTTCACCTTTTGAAAGGGGTTAAATAGACATAATATAACAGACTATAACGGTGCATGACGGATAAAATAACAAGTGATAACTGAGGGAACATGTCCGTTATTTTGACAGAATGCCCATTAAAATAATGGACATTGGTCATCCGTTAGCATCCATTATGTTCAGTTATTTCGTCTATTTTTTCATGACCTCTTTCAGCAGAAAAATGGCTGTTAAAATGCAGGAATATGACGGTAGGGTGAAATAAGCCTAACTTGTACTAAATGGACACCTTAAGAAGGCTCAATTTAGCTTTTGACAAATCATCCTAAAGAGACCCTGAACAACTAAGGTGAAGTGAGCCCCTATCTACCCTAACCTTGGCTTTTTATTGAAATCACCATGAGTTATCCAGGCCTGTCCCTGCCTTGTAGGAACAAGGCAGGGACAGGCCTGGATAACTCATGGTGATCTCAATAAAAAGCCAAGGTTAGGGTAGATAGGGGCTCACTTCACCTTAGTTGGTCAAGGTCTCTTTAGGATGATTTGTCAAAAGCTAAATTCCAATGTTTGCCTTCTGACCGGCAAAGTGAACCATGGCAGGTCTCTGCACCCAGTAAACTTAAGCAGGTGGCAAGAGTAACCATGCATACATACTTTTCAATTTAAGATTTGATGTCCGACTTTTCCTTTGTTCAAGAGCCGTGGATTGTCGCTCTTTAGGATGATTGGTCTAACATCAGAATAAAGCTTTTGACCAATCATCCTAAAGAGCGACCAGTCAAGTGAGCCATGGTAGGCCTCTGCACCTAGTAAATCTAAGCAGGTGGCAAGAGTTACCGAGATTACAGTCGATGACTTATGGTGAGCTCAATAACGATGCTACAGTAGACACTTTTCCAGCTGAGGTTAGGGTAGATTGGGGCCGACTTTGCCTGTCTCGTTCAAGGGCCAGTGGTTCTCAATCTTTAGGATAATCGGTCAAAAAGCTTTATTCTGAATTTGGCCTTCTGACCTGCCAAGTGAACCATTTTGAGACCATTCTAACTCGGATGGTGGCCTAGCTGTGCCCATAGATACTTTGATACTGGGCTAGCAGTGCCATGCAGTCGATGACTTATGGTGAGCTCAATAACGATGCTACAGTAGACACTTTTCCAGTTGAGGTTAGGGTAGATTGGGGCCCACTTTGCCTGTCTCGTTCATGGGCCACTGGTTCTCAATCTTTAGGATAATCGGTCAAAAAGCTTTATTCTGATTTTGGCCTTCTGACCTGCCAAGTGAACCATTTTGAGACCATTCTAACTCGGATGGTGGCCTAGCTGTGCCCATAGATACTTTGATACTGGGCTAGCAGTGCCATGCAGTCAATGACTTATGGTGAGCTCAATAACGATGCTACAGTAGACACTTTTCCAGCTGAGGTTAGGGTAGATTGGGGCCGACTTTGCCTGTCTCGTTCAAGGGCCAGTGGTTCTCAATCTTTAGGATAATCGGTAAAAAAGCTTTATTCTGAATTTGGCCTTCTGACCTGCCAAGTGAACCATTTTGAGATCATTCTAACTCGGATGGTGGCCTAGCTGTGCCCATAGAAACTTTGATACTGGGCTAGCAGTGCCATGCACTGCTAGCCCAGTATCAAAGTATCTATGGGCACAGCTAGGCCACCATCCGAGTTAGAATCAAGCCTTTCCTCCCCTACTACGTTCAAAGGATCAACATTTGCATAGTATATGCAATACAGGAACCACATTAATACGAACCAATAAATTATTTAACAAAAAGTCTGTCACATACATTATAAATAAGGCAATTGAAGAGACAGTGCCGCTCCCTACTGCTACCAGCTATAATATATACATAAATACGGGTTATGCGTGTTCAGGAGTGAATTCTATAATTCTGCCCACACCTCAGAAACAGAACAATTTTGACTAAAAACTGCACAGAACATCTGGTCTGACAGGCAATAAAATGCAAGATTGAATTGTGCTTATTTTCTGCATGGTGGAGTATAAAAGCTCCGAGTCACCAAGTTTCTCTTTGTTGGCAATGACCTGCTAGGAGAACAATTTTAAGATGGAAACTAGAAATTATTGCTCGCAGTATAGACGCACATTTAATGGGTGTTCATACACTTACTATAAAAATGTAGGAGGATTATAAGGAATATGGAACAGAATGAAATAAACACATTGGGGCTGTCAGGAGACATAATTTATAAGTGCAGATTAAATGGATGGCAAGTTTGGGAGTATTAAACTGCTATGAACTCAGAGTTAGAAACTTTTGAACATTGTATTAATGGTGGGTATGAAAATTAATACTTAAAGGGGTACTCCGGTGGGAAAAAAAATTGTTTTTCATTCAACTGATTCCAGAAAGCTAAACAGAATTGTAAATTACTTCTATTTAAAAATCGTAATCCTTCCAGTACTTATCAGCTGCTGTATGCTCCAGAGGAAGTTGTGTAGTTCTTTTGCAGTCAGACCACAGAGCTCTCTACTGACACATCTGTCCGTGTCAGGAACTGTCCAGAGCAGGAGAGTTTTGCTATGGGAATTTGCTCCTGCTCTGGACAGTTCCTGACTTGGACAGAGGAGTCAACAGAGAGCACTGTAGTCAGACTGGAAAATCTCTGTAGTATACAGCAGCTGATAAGTACTGGAAGGGTTAAAGGGGGACTCCAGTGGAAAGCTTTTTTTTTTTTTTTTTTTAATCAACTGGTGCCAAAAATTTTACAGATTTGTAAATTACTTCTATTTAAAAATCGTAACCCTTCCAATACTTGTCAGCTGCTGTGTGCTGCAGAGGAAGTTATTTTCTTTTTGAATTTCCTTTCTGTCTGACCACAGTGCTCTCTGCTGACACCTCTGTCCATGTCAGGAACTGTCCGGAGAATTAGAGGTTTGCTATGGGGATTTGCTCCCACTCACAGTTCCTGACATGGACAGAGGTGTCAGCAGAGAACACTGGGGTCAGAAAGAAAATAAATTCAAAAAGAAAATAACTCCCCATGAGCATACAGCAGCTGATAAGTACTGGAAGGATGAAGATTTTTAAATAGAAATAATGGCGCCAGTTGATTAAAAAAAAAAAATGCGTTTTCCACCAGAGTACCCCTTTAAGATGTTTAAATAGAAGTAGTTTAGCAATCTATTTAACTTTATGGCATCAGTTGATTTGAAAACCTTTGTTTTCCACCAGAGTAACCTGGGACTATTATACTAGTATAGGTCATCAACATCCAACTGGCACCACTGCCAATCCAATGCAAATATACAGCACTATGCTAGGCACTAAGAATAAGAAGGCTGCAGCACTTTCGTGATTGCCGCAGCCTCTTTAATTACAGAATAGAATTTTTTTTTGATCCCCTCTGATTTTGTATGTTTACCCACTGACATAGAAAGGATCAGTCTACTTTTAATGGTCAGTTTATTTAAACAGTGAAAGACAGAATAACAACAAAAAAATCCAGAAAAAACGCATTTTGTATGAACTGAAGACAAATGAGTATTTGAACCCCAATCAATCAGGTTTCTGGCTCCCAGGTGTCTTTTATACAGGTAAGGAGCTGAGATTGGGTGCACTCTCTTAAAGGGAGTACTCCTATTCTCAGCTTGTTATCTGTATAAAAGACACCTGTCTACAGGAGCAATCACACTTCAAACTCTCCAGCATGGCCAAGACTAATGATTTGTCCAAGGGTGTCAGGAACAAGATTGTAGACACAAGGCTGGAATGGGCTGCAAGACCATCGCTAAGCAACTTAGTAATAAGTTTACAACAGTTGGTGCCATTATTCACAAATGGAAAAAACACAAAATTATTGTTAGTCTCCTTTGGTCAGGGGCTCCATGTAAGATCTCACCTGGCGCAGTTCCAATGATCATGAGAGCGATGAGGAATCAGCCCAGAACTACACCGGAGGATCCCAGAGAAATCAAGGCCTAGATGAAACTATTACCTCTGTGACCCTTTAGCTATTTCACTGTATAGCTTTAAAGGGGTACCCCGCTCGTGACATTATAGCCCCGCCCCCTCAATGCAAGTCTATGGGAGGGGGCGTGACGCTGTCACGCCCCCTACCATAGACTTGCATTGAGGGTTTAGGGTGTGACGTCAGGAGGGGGAGGGGCTATGACATCACAAGCTCCCGGTGCCGGCTTCAGCGTTCAGAACAGTTTGTTCCAAACGCGGAGTACCCCTTTAAGCCATCTTTATCAGTTCTCTTGGCTCCCTGATGATGATGTCTCTTCCACTGTAGAGCCAAGAATACAAGCATTCTCAGCTATTTTTATGGCATACATTGAATGTATGATAACTCTTATGTGATCATAGCCCGTGGCTGGCTTTACTTGATCTAATAGAGCCATTAAGCCTGTTCCGCATTTTAGTGCAGAATTAGTGATAGCACTCTTACACAGGTTGGTGGACATTGGAAACTATGGAAGAGAATTTCTAAACACGTACCATTGTTCTACTGGCAGGGGTGTAGCTATAGTGGGTGCAGAGTTAGTAGTTACCCCTGGCTCATGGGGGGAGATTTATCATTGCTTTAATAGCATTTTTTTGTCTATGTTTTGGCGCGGTTCAGGCGCAAGCAGCATATTTTGAGACTTTTATGCGTCTTTTGATATAGACAGTTTTACTCTTTTTACCTACCCGTAGAACTTTTTCTTTTTGACCATGCAGTGGTCACATATTTATCATTTGTGACTTTTTTAGGCACAAAGCTACACCACCTACCAGTAGGCATGAGAATAATTTCTACTTTCCACAATTCAACCTTTAACCCCTTGTGGACGACAGCGTTCCACTCCCCTTCTATGACACGTGCTCAGGAGCTGATCGTGGGTCATAGGTGGGTGGATCTGGCGGCTATCGGCCACCAGGAACCATCTCTAATGCCAGACATTACCGATCACGGTGATGCCCAGCTTTAACCCCTTATACACCACAATCAAATTTGATTGTAGCGTCAAAAATGCAAGTAAAAATGTCCAGGCAGCTCTGTGAAAGTAAGTAAAAACACCTTAACTGCCAAATTCAGGACCCGGGAAAGTGTCTACTTCCCTCCCTCACAAGCGTCTTGAAAAAGTGTATGTGGTAGAGCTTTTCCCACCCACAGCAGAGCTGCGCAAAATTCATCATCCTTCTCCACCTTCTTGATAAACAAGATGCAGATGCACGCTAGTCAAACCCAGCACTCAAATGAACGTGGGAAAATAGCTCTACCGTAGACATTCTTTGATAAATCTGGGCAATGGTGTCTAAGTGGGTTCAACAGTTCTTGTGCCATGAAAGGAAACACCAGTTTAATCAATGGCCCATGAAAGGTGAGGACCTCCTGCATGTCTTTTGCATTGGGCCAGGAAGCTTCAAGTTGGAGGAAAATGGAAGAACCTTGGACACTTCAATAGAAACCATGTTCATATATTATTGAGTACACAAGATATTGAGTTCAGTCAATAAAACAGGAACTAAATCTATAGCAAGCCATTTCTGTAGCGAACACCTAAACAAAGCTCCATGTGAGGTTGGAATTGCATTAAGCAATATACTGTATAACTTTGGCTCTTATGTCTAATATCTAAATCTTACAAATATCCAAAATGTTTTTCAATGGTCAGTTTTGTGTATTACACAGTATCCATTATTTGTTGATGCACTGCCTTCATATCTAGGTCATTTTCTCAACAAATTGGCCTGCATTGGTCCCAGCTGACAGGTTCTTTCTGTACTTCCCCATTATTAATTAGCTCAGCGTCTTGGTAAATGGCAAAGGTGATCCAAAAATACTCAACAATAGCCAAGATCATACTATTGTGTTCATGTGAGGTGATATAAAATTAGTATGAAGAACAAATACTGTATAGAGATTACTATATATAACATGTTGACCACCCTATCATCTCAATGGCCATCTTACGATCAGTAGTTTGCAGCATTTGGATACATTTAAACATCCAGGGCAATCACGTAGGCTGACAATTGACCCGAGACTCATGTTATCTGACGGATTCCCCAAACTCCAATGTCGGGGGTCCCATTGACTTGCATGGGACCACCAGCATTGGAGTTCCAGGAAACCGTACGATCATGTAAGTCTAAGGGCAAATTATAAGGCTACGTTATTTTACCCTGACACTGGTGTGAAATGAGACTAATGCTTCTCCATATAGCATCTGGCTCTCCACAATGAGAAACAGCACATCTACAAAGCAAGACGGGTAGTTGTCCAGTTCTAATAACCTAAATATTCCTAAAAACACTCACTTGATCTTCTCTCAAAAGCATTGGTTACATAAAATAAAGGTATTATCAAATGACCCATACGTTGTTATATCTGGACCTCATATTTTGTAAATGTAGATTTTATCCTTTGCCACCATCACATTTACATAACCTCCATTCCGTATTAAATTTGGAGTGGCTTCCATAGATTCATCTAAGATATTTATTTCATGATTTTAGTTTTCTGGAGGCACAAAACTTAAAACTCCTCCACTAATCAGGTCAGTGGAATTATGATGACAGACGCCCCCGGAGCTATGAAAAAAAAACACCAGCTCTATTAAAAATGTGTATTAGAAGTGTTCCTCCACTTAAGGGATTGAGTCTATTTTTCTGCACAATCCACAAATTAAAATTACCATTAAAATATATTGATTGCGATCACTCATCCGTTAAGGAGTATGTTTATATAATCCGGAAAATTGGACTTCGTTTCTATTTACGGTGCCATTAAAATAATTTTTATATTACAAAAATGACGCCGGTGAAAAAAAATAACTATATAAATATTTTTTTTAAATGTAAATGAAAATATTAACATAAATTAAAAAAGAGAAAAAAAATGGTGCTGTTAAAATAAGTAACTAAATAAATAAGAAATAAAATGATACTAAATAAATATGTAAATATGATACCATGAACATAAATTAATAAATAAATAAGTAAAATGATGCTAAAAAAATCAATATGATACCATTAACATGAATGAATAAATAGCTAAATAAATATACAAAAAAAGTCATGATAACATTAAAATAAAGAAATAAGAAATAAATATGATGCCAATAAAATAAATAAAAATTAAAATAATAAAAAAAATATATTAATTAATTAAATAAAAATTATACAATTGACATAAATAAATAAATAAGAAATAAAATGATAACAAATGAATGAATAAATAAATAAATAAATCTCATTAAAGGGGTAGTCCAGTGGTGAAAAAATTATCCCCTATCCTAAGGATAGGGGATAAGTTTGAGATCGCGGGGGGTCCGACCGCTGGGGCCCCCTGCGATCTCCCTGTACGGGGCCCCGGCTCTCCGCCCAGATAGCGGGTGTCGACCCCCGCACGAAGCGGCGGCCGACACGCCCCCTCAATACATCTCAATGGCAGAGCCGGAGATTGCCGAAGGCAGCGCTTCGGCTCTGCCATAGAGTTGTATTGAGGGGGCGTGTCGGCCGCCGCCTCGTGCGGAGGTCCACACGCCCCCTTCCCGCGGGCTGTCGGGGCTCCGTACAGGAGATCGCAGGGGGCCCCAGCGGTCGGACCCCCCGCGATCTGCAACTTATCCCCTATCCTTAGGATAGGGGATAAGTTGCTCACCACTGAGTCACCACTGGACTACTCCTTTAACATAAATAAATACATACATAAGAAAAACATTATAGCAAATAAATAAATAAATAAACAAATTTGATTCCATTAACGTAAACAAATAAATATATAGATAGATAAATAAATAAAATGATGGCATACCAAAAATAAAAAAGGAAAAGAAAAAGGAAAAAAAAGATTGTTAAAAAATAAATAAAAATGAAATAAAAAATAAATACAATCTAGAAAGTTTACCTATCTGTCCCTACAAAACACAATGCATAAAAAAAAAATGTAAAAGGAAGTATATAAATATATATATATATATATATATATATTTTTAACAAAGTATACATTTCTAATAATTATTTCTACATACAAATGGTACCACTTAAAAATAAATGAATAAAAAAAGTCATTAATGAAAATATTCCATTAAATAATTTTAATTAAAATCATTCTATAAAATAAAAAAATAAAAAATAAGAAACAGGGTGTTTAGAGCCTGGAGACACCATTATGAGTAAAATATTCTAATAACATTATATTTTAACCAGATTACCGTGAAGAGATATCAGGCATCACAGAATGGCAGAGATGAAAGGGAAAGTAATTGGATAGCGACTTGCAAAGAAAAAAAAATCCTTAAAGAGGGAATATGTAACATTTTGTGAAAAGACTAATTAATACACTGCGTTAGACATAAAACACAATTTAAATGGCTCTGAAAGGGAGAAATAGAAAAAAAAAAAAACAGCAGCGAATTAGCAAAGTATATTTCCACCAATAATACCTTCTGATGAGCAGTTCTGCCCACAAGCTGTTTGCAGAATATAGAACATCTCTCGGGCATGCTTGCCACCTTGCAGCAGGGCAGTCAGCAGAAAAAGAAAGAGACAGCGGAAAAGGCAGCGAGAGAGAAAAGAGGGAAAGAGAGAGAGGTGAGTCAGACAGGACGAGATTAGCGCACAAGCAATTAAGGGATTAAATCCGACAACACAAAGAATAGAAAAACAGAAAACAAAAAATAGAAAAAAAGATTTTAGGACATCAGTGAAAGCAAAGCAAGTGACATACTTAGAAACTGCAGAGGGTTAGACATATTAGTAATTATACAAAGTGTACATGAGAGATAGTCAAATTCCCTTAGTCAATGTCCCATTAAAAGGGTACTCCGCCCCTAGTCATCTTATCCCCTATCCAAAGATGTCTGATCGCGGGGGTCCTGTCCCTGCGGCATCCGACGCTCGCTTCGATCGTCTGGTGCAGAGTCGAAAGCTCGTGACTTCACGGCTGTGCCCCGCTCATGTCGTCGGCCATCACGCCCCCTCCCATATTCTTGCATCGAGGGGGCGTGTCGATGATGTCACAAACGGGGAGTGACCGTGATGTCACGAGCCTCCACCGCGCATCGCCAGTCATCCAGCACAGAGCGGAGTTCACTTCGTGCACCAGATGTCTGAGGTGCCGCAGCCAAGATCGCGGGGGTTCTCAGCGGCGGGACCCCCGCGATCAGACATCTTATCCCCTATCCTTATAGATATATAGATATAGATATGTAGGGGCTGAGTACCCAATTAAGGTGACAAATTATGAAATATTCTGGTCTAGAGTATTCAACAATCACCATAAGAAATGTATATACACCCAATAAAATCTCAATAAAAAGAATGAAAAAAACAAACATCAAAACCATGAAAAATAAACTATGATAACTTTCTTTTAATTATCAAAGTGTAAATGCAGAGCTGGTCCCCTGCCCAGACTGGTGCGGAGAGACGCAGTTTACGCTGGGTGGTACAGTTACAGCAACAGAAACAGGTACAGCAACTGAGGCAAAATGTATGATGCCCAGCAAGTTCTGTGTCCAAGTCTCTCAGAAAAGGACTTGTGCACGGAACTGACTGGGTGTTGTGCGGTTGCCTAGCAACTGTATTACCCAGTGTGAGCTGCGTTTCTCCACGCGATCTGTGCAGAATGGGCAAGAGACAAATGCTGAAATTACACTTTATTTATATTACTATTAGTAAGTGATAGCAATAATTATAATAGGTTCACAAGACTGATATTTTATACAAAAATCTTTGATTTGGAAGACCCTTTAACAAGCTGCATGGGGACAAAAACATGCCGTATGAGTTCTTTTAAATCAATGAGATGCAGTTTTCAAGATTTCCCATGGAATCCACATCAGAACCTGCATGTAAAACTCATTGGCCCTGATTTACTATTGTAAATCCGACCTGTTTTGTCGGGTTGTGCGGCAGAATTTGGCCACAAATTGTGTCTGTGCCAGAATCTGTATCAGAATTTGCACAATAAAATACGTAAAAACCCAACCAACTCTCCATTTTACTCAGAAAACCTGAAAAATGGGTGTGGTTGCTGGTATGAGGGGGCGTGAACACCAAAAAGGGGCGTGTTCCCAACATTTTCAAAAAATCCCAATATATTTAGTAAGGTTTCCACAGAAAATGTAGTGTATTTGATCTGAGAAAAAAACAGATCAGAGCATGTGTAAAAAAAAGAAAAATGTAGAGAAAGGTGCAAAACATAGGGAAACCTTAGTAAATACAGTGGACAAAATATCTGTTGGGAAAAAAAACTACAAAGAAAACTAAAATCCACTCTTAGTAAATCAGGGCCGTTGTGAACATACCCTAATTGTAACCATTTATATTGGGTTATTTCCACTACGAATGCGTTTACCCTACAGAATCTCCACCCGGAGATATTCCAGGTAAGGAGAATCAATCGGTGCTAGGACCGCTCAGACATGTGTTGTCTCTATGGACAGCAATGCATATCCGAGCTGATTCTGCCCATGGCGTATGTTCACCCGGCAGAATTTCCGAGCAAAATTCTGCGGAAACAACATTCCACTCGGAAATTCAGCTTGCAACATTGGGATTCTGCTGCTCTGTGCACTCAGACTTCCAGATTCCGGCATCCTCAGTAACATTGAACCTGTTCAATGATTCAGTGGATTCCGCTCGGAAATGCATTGCCATCTATAGAGAAGACACATTTCCAAGTGGTCCTAGTGCCGCCGAATCAACCATATTTTCCGGCGGACATCCCGCACATTTTGGGCTGTGTGAACATAGCCTAAGGAATGAAAATGATCAGCCCGGATTTGAATTTCTTTCTGCATGTGCACAATGCAGCATAATCCCATTGAAAACAATGGGAGACTGCTGCACCGGAATTTCCAATCAGAATTTAAACATACCGTAAAGGGTTACTCCGGTGCTCCAGCTTTCTGAACATTTTGTACAGAACACCCGGAGCCAGAGGCCGTGATCGAGACATCATGGCCCCCATGCCGTCACACCACACCCCCTCCATTTATGTCTATGGGAGGGAGTGTATCGACCGTCACGCCCCTAGCATAGACATGTATGGAGGGGGTGTGACATGACATCATGAGGGGGCGTGGCCGTGAGGTCATGATCACTGCCACAGGAACCCGGTGTTTGTTTAGAATGCTGGGTGCTGCGGGAGATTGCGGGAGGCCCCACCAGCGGGACCCCCGCAATCAGACATCTTATCCCCTATTCTTTGGATAGGGGATAAGATATCTAACATAGGAGTACCCCTTTAAGTCTTCTCCTTCTGGTTTGATGAAATCACATATTTTATTCCAGTTCTGCACAAAAACAAGCGCTGGATTATCCAACCTTCAATTATGTTATAGTAAATACATCATGTAAATTTAAAATTCAAGTCAATAAATATTATATGTTTACTGTAGTCCCTACCTGCACCATGTATCACCCTCTGGGCCTTATTTACACACTGTATATTTGGTCAGAATAAAGAAGCTAAATCTAGAGTCGGTCTAAAACACAGTTGAAAAAAAATTGAATGGATTTATCCATTTGTTTTTTTTATTTGCATCCCTGGCTTCAAATGACTTCTGCAAAATAAATGTGTCCCTTCTTACCTCTCCTCTTGGCTTATCCTATTCACAGATACGCCAAGCGGGATGACCGGCTTTGAAAGAAAATAAAATACTTGCAATACTCTGTCAGGAGTTGTTTATGCTATAGGTATCTATAGGTGGCCACCCAGTGGTTGTGAGGTGAACTGCAGCCTGTTGAGGGTTTTGCATGTTGCAATAATTTATCACATTTTATTGTTATTAATTAGGTTTTTTAACTGTTAAAAATTGAAATTTGGTTAGTACAGATGTGGCTACTTAAACACATAAATATTAACAAAAAGGAAAGAAAAGAGAAAAACAAAAGGCCCCTTTATAGAATATATAAAGAATATATAAAGTAGATAAACAAATCTGAAGAATTTTATAGAAGAAGAGGAGTCAGCGTGAGTTGACTTGTTCTTACCTTCAACATCGAACCAGAGAGGTATATTGGAGGGCTGCACGGTGACCACCCCCACAATCTCGGTCACTTTATCACTTTCCATTACGGTAAAATTGTAGAAGGGTTCGTCGAATGTGAGGGAGGTAAGTGAAGGTGGGGGCTTCTTTATCCATTCTATATGGAGCCGTGCAGTGGAGGACTTCTGAGGACGCCCATTGTCTACAGCCTTTATCTGATTTGGGAAAGAGAAATTGGGGTGACTCCTTTTTTTCTACAGTAATTTAGTTTAGTACAGGCCCTGTCTGCAGTAACCGGCATTTATAACATTTGGCGAGGCATATTGACATCAATGGTATAGTAAACCTGGTCATTTATGTTAGATACAAAAACTTCTATCACAATTCCCATACACACGTACGCTCTGCTCTGTCGAGCATGCATGTGTTCTGAATAAGGAGAAGGAGCAAGCTGCTGCCATATTTCTGTAATGGCAGCATGAAACATTGGGATCAGGCATAATGACATCAACATGCCTGATTCTTCTCTCTAAGGCTGGGTTCACACCACGTTTTCTTAAATACGGTTCCCGTATACGGTTGGGAGGAGGGGGCGGGGCTTAATTGCGGCGCCTGCACTCAGCCGTATTCGGGAACCGTATTTAATGAAAGTCTATGAGCCGACCGGAGTGAACCGCAGCCTCCGGTCGGCTTAGTTTTCGGCCGTATGCGGTTTCCCGACCGCAGGCAAAAACGTGGTCGACCACGATTAAGCCCCGCCCCCCCTCCTCCCAACCGTATACGGGAGCCGTATTTAAGAAAACGTGGTGTGAACCCAGCCTAACACAGTTTTTCCCAATTAGTGTCTTCAGCTGTTGCAAAACTACAACTCCCAGCATGCCCAGACAGCCAAAGGAGTTGTGGTTTTGCAATGTCTGGAGGCAGGCTGGTTAAGAAACACTGTTCTACCTCATCTGCCGGTGAAGCCTATTTAAAAATACTTTCATGTAGGCCCCAAAGACAGGGATTTTTCTTTGTATATAAAAAAAAAAGATGGCTTTCCAGCCATCTGCAGCCAGTATTTTCTATACGGAAAATTGGATTTTATTTCTATTTACAATATCATAAAAATAATTATGTATATTAAAAGATGATGCCGGTAAAAAAAACAATTCACTAACAAAATAAGAAAATAAATAAATTACATTTTTTAATGATAACATTAACATAAAGAAAGAAAGAAAGAAATATATGAGAAAATAAGCTAAAATGATATCATTAAAATAAACGAATAAATAAACAAGAAACAAAATGATCGCATTAACATAAATAAATAAATCCGAAATAAAATATCAATAAAATATCAAAATAAATTTGAAATAAAATATCATTAAAATAAATAAATCCGTAAAATGATATCATTAAAATAAATGAATACATAAATGTATAAATAAATACATTAGAAATAAAAAATGATATCATTAAAATAAATACATTTGAAATAAAATGATATTATTAAAATAAATAAATCTGAAAGAAAATGATATCATTAAAATAAATACATTTCAAACAAAATAAAAATTATTGAAATAAATAGATAAGTGAATAGGTAAAAATTATAAGTAAATAAGTAAAAATGATGCCTTAGGGAAAAAAAAAAAAAAAAAAAAAAGGAAAAAAAGTCTTATTTTGAAAGAATGTTGGCCCTATAAAAAGGTTTTTTTTTCCACATAAAAAAACCAAAAAATTGGCTTCCTGGCAAACTCTAGTCATTTTATGGCTGGTAGAGTCGGTAAGCAACTGTGTTACATAATTTGCGCAAAATTAATAGGAGGCGCACACATAAGGCGCAGCGCTGGGAGCTGCAATTGCTGACGTTATTCTGAATGTTATGTAAACGCACTTTTTTTTATGACTTCACATGAAAATACAAAAAAAAACAAACTAGAATTTCACATAATGTTGAATTGTTTTATCTGCAAGCCTGTCATTCTCGCTCATATGGCTGTCATGTCAGTTTACGAAGATTGGTCAGCGATCCTGACAGGACTGGTTTGGTGAACACTCCTGTTGTCTATAAAATAACAAAGCTGTGGCATCTTCTCTCAGGATTGTGCACGGTGCCATTACTGTAATTCCTCCTGGAAACGTAGGGAGAGACTGACAATTTCATTTGAAGCGCACCTGTCACTAAAAAAACCTAAAAACAAACAACTTTTGACATGTCCTGAAGCAGATTGAATTCATAAAGAAAGGCGTCAAACAGGACATATATATCAAAAAGTATACTTTATTAACATAAATCCAAAATGACAAGACATTTAAAATAATTTAAAAGATACATATACAGTAACAATCATAGATCCAAAAATGCTGAGAGAAAGTCGGGGGCTACGCATATCTGCCACCCAACGTTTCACCAATGAAGGCTTCTTCCGACACCCCGGAAGAAGCCTTCATTGGTGAAACGTTGAGCGGCAGGCGGTTGTGACGCTGTAATCCTTGCTCCACTTGGTAAAGTATTCTGTTATCTCTGTCCAGTTCTGGTTTTGCCCTATATGTAATGCTCTACTCATTCCCTGGGGTTTTGTCTGCTCTGTGATTGTTGTACTTACCTGTGGTCCGAGCATACTTGCTGGATCCGACTCAAATATATGATATATGAGCAGGAGTCCATTCTATTTAGCCCACGGGAGTCAATATTTATTATGCATATGGTTATTTAACCCCTTTTCTGGCAGATATGCGTAGCCCCCGACTTTCTCTCAGCATTTTTGGATCTATGATTGTTACTGTATATGTATCTTTTAAATAATTTTAAATGTCTTGTCATTTTAGATTTATGTTAATAAAGTATACTTTTTGATATATATGTCCTGTTTGACGCCTTTCTTTATGAATTCAATCTATGTCTTTTGGCGTAGGACCTACTGTGTGGGAATTTTTTCTTTTGGTATCTCAATGTCCTGAAGCAGTGGGGTCCTAACTGTGGCCCTGCTGATGTTGAAACTTTTTCATGCCCAGACAGCCATTTGCTGTTGGCCTGTCCCGGTTCCCCCCTCCCCTCCTGTCTTCTCAGAATCATACAATTGATGTGAAGGGGGGGAGCTCATGTCACTGCCCATTAGATTTCTCGGAATTTTAGTTTTGCAACAGCAGGAGACACCCTGTTTGGGAAACACTGCTTTTAACATTCCCAATTCATCTGTTTTTGGGTGAGATAGGGCGCTGGCAGGAGAACACATGCATGCTCAGCAAAACTGAGCATGCAAGTGCATAAGCAAGTCAGGAGACATAGCTGTCAGTAGAAATAATATTTACCCAAGGGCTATTTATTTTGGACCGCTTTAGGCTATGTTCAAACTGCATTTCTTGAGGTTCAAAGATACAAATTTTTAAGTATTTTTTTTTTGTGCCATTTTTTTAAGTTACAATTTACTGTTGTTTTCCGGGTGTGTTCCATTTCTATAATATAGCTTTTTTTTATGCCCCAAAGTACAATTTAAAAACTATAGCTTTTCACTTTGGGCAAGGGGGAATGATAACACGTAGATGTTCATTCATTAAGGGCTAGTACACACTGAGAAATTCCACCAGCAATTTCCACTCGATAATTCCCGAGCAAAATCATCTTGCAGCAGCTTCACATTGCGCAGTTCAAACTACGAAAATTCTGCAGTTTCATTTCTGCTATGAACTTGCTATGTATATCAAAATAAACACCGCTATTTGATTCATCTGCTGGTGAGTGCCCGCGCCATCCTCATTGCTATTGGAAAGTCTATAAAACGTTGCTCAAGGTTTTTCATGCAGATTAAATGAAGTCTTTAATAAAAAAAAGTTAGGCTAGGTTCAAATTACGGAATTTCTGGCAAGACAAAATCCGGCCAGAGATTCTCAGCGCCCAGCCTTTATTGAATCAGTTAGTGCTTAGACCGTGCGGACATTTCCATCCCCATAGACGGCAATGTCTGTGGCGTGGATTCCATTTAGAGAATGAGCAAGATCATTCTGTTGACTGCGAGATTCCGTAGTGTGCACTATGCAACAGAATTCCTTTGCCAGCAATGGGATTCTGTTGCACCCAAATTTCCGAGTGGAATGTCAAAGCAGAATTCCAGTGGTAAATTCTGGTGCAGCAGAATCCTATTGTTGGCAATTGGATTTCTTTGCACAGTGCACACTAGGGAATTTCAAAAGAATGATCACCATAGTGTGAACCTTGCCTTAAAGGAGTATTCCTCCCCTAGACATCTTATCCCCTATCCAAAGGACCCCTGCGATCTCCCTGCTGCACTCGGCGTTTAGAGCGTTGTGTGCAGCGCCGGAGGCTCGTGACGTCTCGGCCACGCTCTGCTCGTGATGTCACGGCCACGCCCCTCAATGCAAGTCTATGGGAGTGGGTGTAACAACCATCATGCCCCCTCCCATAGACTTGCATTGAGGGGGCGTGGTCATGACATCACAAGTCTCTGCACTGTATCGCCAGTTACTCGGCACAGAGCAAAGCTCGCTCCGTGCACCGGAGGTTGATCAGGGATAAGATGTCTAGGGAGGAGTACCCCTTTAAGTTAGGTTCACACTGCAGAAGCTCTGTCTGGAGATGGGACTCTGGTGTATGGGATTCTGCTGCACCGGAATTTTCGACTGAAAATCCTAAGTGAAATTTCAGATGGAAATTTCATATTGTAAACCCAGCCTTACACCATGGGATTGGACAGGCCCAACCACCTTTTCAAAGAAGTACAAAGATTTCAACCAAGGCTTCCATAAACTTCAGATACATTCCTTTAAGTTAGTTAGATTTAAGATTTCCTTGCGATCGGTCCTACATAAACATTTCATTAATGGCTAAGACTTTCCATGAAAATCCCAAACAAAATAAAAAGAATTAGCATTCTGCAACGAAAATGTCGGAATTATGGATAGACGAGAAACTAAGGGGCTAAATCAAAATAGACGCTTCCAATGAATTTTAAACTAGCTATTTCTGGTTTGTAGCCTAAACGGTTGAGCGCGGTGTACGGCAGATCTGTTTTGAATTAAAGACAAATGTATCATTTATGGCAGCATGCTGTTCTTGCCTTTCTGGTTCCCGGGGGAACTGGCCGCTTGCACTTGCAAATTTAAAATACAAGTAGGTAGTGAAGTGTTTTGATTTTGCATTAGCCTTGTAAATAACCTTCTCTGCCTCACTGTTAAACAACGTGAAAAGAATGGGTAATGAATTCTTACTGTTAAGATGTCGTAACTTCCAGACGAAAACTGCTTTCTGGAGGACACCATGCCGGTTTTGGGGTCGATGAAGAACTTGCCGTCCTCGTTGCCATCAACAATGGTGTAGGAGATCTCAGCGTTCGGGCCTTCGTCCTTGTCGAAGGCGAAAGTTCTGTAGATGGGTTCTCCTCTTTTCTTACGGTCTCTCTCTGGAAGTTTGATCTGATAAACCTTTTCAGGAAATTGGGGCTTGTTGTCGTTTTCATCTAGGACCTGAACCACAACCCAGACGGTGGAGTGCTTGGGTGATAGACCGCCGTCACTGACTGTGACCTGTAAGTGAACGATAGACATGACTTACTAGGGATCATGGGTAGTCATATATGACCATGGTACTACAGAGAAGATTGTAAATTGATATTGATATTAAACAAGAAGTCATGAGATCTGGTTAAGTGTTTCAAAAACATTGTCAAAATGTCCTGATAAATTACCTTCAGTCCATAAACTCAATACTTCTGCACCAAGACATTAGCAAGACATGCTTTAAAGGGGTACTCCGTTGGATAACAATTTTTATTAAATGAACTGGTGCCAAACCGTTAAACAGATTTGTAAATTACTTCTATTAATCCTTCCAGTAGTTGTCAGCTGCTGTTTACTACAGAGGTAGAAGTAGAAGTCCATAGTAAGAGCAAATCCCCATAGCAAACCTATCCTGCTCTGGACAGTTCCTGGCATGGACAGAGGCGACAGCAGAGAGCACTGTGGTCAGACAGAAAAGAAATTCAAAAAGAAAAAACTTCCTGTGTAGTATACAGCAGCTGATAAGTACTGGAAGGATTAAGATTTTTTTTTTATAGAAGTAATTTACAAATCTGTTTAACTTTCTTGCATCAGTTGATTTTAGAAAAAAAAAATTCTACTGGAGTACCCCTTTAAGTCTGGTCAGTAGTATAATCCCTTCAGGTCCCTTCCTTGGACATGTCATACCACAGGAGAAAAGTGGGTAAGGATGAAACCATTATTGACTGAGATGATATAGAGTGCAAACTTTAAAGACCTGTCAGGTGCCCTCAATATGGAAAGTTATAACCTGCCCGATAAGGGGACCTGAGAGGTCTTGAAAGCTTGAACTCTACGGTATATCTTTTCAGTTAGCCAATAAATGTATCATCCTCACTCCACAGTAGACATGAACCGATTCTGTAGCTTAAAGGGGTACTCCACCGTTGACATCTTATCCCCTATCCTTTGGATGTCTGATCGCGGGGGTCCCGTCGCTGGGGACCCCCGCAATATAGCATGCAGCACCCACCTGTATCTGCTTCCGACAGCGCTGGAGGTTCTGGCTCCCGACCACAGGAACGGAAGATCGTGACGTCACGACTCCGCCCCATGTGATGTCACACCCCGCCCCCTCAATGCAAGTCTATGGGAGGGGGCGTGACAGTCGCCACGCCCCCTCCCATAGACTTGCATTGAGGGGACGGGGCGTGACGTCACACGGGGGCGGAGTCGTGACGTCACGATCTTCCATTCCCGTGGTCGGGAGCCAGAACCTCCAGCGCTGTCGGAAGCAGATACAGGTGGGTGCTGCATGCTATATTGCGGGGGTCCCCAGCCGCGGGACCCCTGCGATCAGACATCTTATCCCCTATCCTTTGGATAGGGGATAAGATGTCAACGGTGGAGTACCCCTTTAAGGGAGAGCCCTCAGAATCACCTTTCCCGGTGGGCCCAAGGTACCATATCCTGACATCTTGTCATCCCTAAGACCATTTGTGACAAGTTACCTAAAATATATACATACATATATATATATATATATATATATATATATATATATATATATATATATATAGTAGAAATAATAGATCAAGGGGAGCACCGTGCACCAGGATTCCAGATCCGCCCGGGTGCCAAGCTTCGGGAACCGACCAACTCCCAGATAATATGTATATATATATATATATATATATATATATATATATATATATATATATAAAAAAAAAGAAAGACTTAAAGGAAAACTGTCACATATTTTCTCCCGCACTATCCTCAGGTATTGGTGGATAGTGCGGGAGACGCTGATTAAAACGAGCCCTACCTTGGTCTGATCCGCGCCGCCATTCGCCTGCAATTGTAGTTTTAATCTCTGTGTATATCCTGCTGTAACTGGCAAAGGCGGGGCTTCTGCGGGCTAACGGACACTGACGCCAGCGCCGCTCATGAATATTCATCCCTCCTGTTCTCCCTCTCTTCGCTGCTCCTAACCAGAGGGAGGGATGAATATTCATGAGCGGCGCTGACGTCAGTGTCCGTTAGCCCGCAGAAGCCCCGCCTTTGCCAGTTACAGCAGGATATACACAAAAGATTAAAACTACAATTGCGGGCGAATGGCGGCACGGATCAGACCAAGGTAGGGCTCGTTTTAATCAGCGTCTCCCGCACTATCCACCAATACCTGTGGATAGTGCGGGAGAAAATATGTGACAGTTTTCCTTTAAATTGAGCAGAAGAGATGTTCCTTCACATCTGATGACTTCGTCTGAACGCTCCCCGATTCCAGCTGCCAGTTATTGGTTATATTTAGCAGGCACCAGATGAAAAGATTAAATGCAATTAGCAGGATGCTGATTAGACTGGCATGTGCCAAGATGATGGGTAGTGGCGTGGGCTGAGATACTAGCAAGTTCTTTTGTTTTTTTGTATTTTTTTTTTACGACATGAATTTTGGATTTTGGGTGAACTTGGATAGACACATCAGAGCCCTCCATTCCACCGCTTTGGGCACTTATCGAGTTTACTGATCTCTTTATCTAGACAATGGTGTCAGTGAGAACCCCGGAGCCGGGATGGCAGCTTTCCACGCTGTTGAGTCAGGTAATTCTGATTATTACACATTGATTGCTGTGCTGTTTATCAGCTCCGCCGCTCACTGCAGCATAAAACGCCCTCCCACTGGATGGTCTATTTCACAGAAAAGCTACAGCCAAAGCACAATTTCACATTGTATCATCTCCCCTGCTGGAATGTTAATACTGAAAATCCCACTGCAGTTACAGATGTACTCCGAAACCCGCTATGCTGCTAGAAATTCATATGAATGGGGGGATATACTGCTCACTTCGGCAACCATACTTAATAGGGTTTCAGTAATGTGCTTAAAGGGTACCTCTCATGAAATAAACTTTTGATATATTTTAGATTAATGAATGTTGAATAACTTTCCAATAGCATGTTAATGAAAAATATGCTTCTTTCTATTGTATTTTTCCCAATCAGTCCTGTCAGCAAGCATTTCTGACTCATGCTGGAGTCCTAAACACTCAGAGCTGCCAGCCTGCTTTGTTCACAGCCAAACAGGCTGTGAACAAAGCAGGCTGGCAGCTCTGAGTGTTCTCGTTTGTGAACAAAGCAGACTGGCAGCTCGTAGTGTTTAGGACTCCAGCATGAGTCTGAAATGCTTGCTGCCAGGACTGGTAGGGAGACCCTTAGTGGTCATTTCTTCAAAGTGAAAAATGTAATAGAAAAAAGCATATTTTTTAATAACATTCAATTGTAAAGTTATTCTGCATACATTAATTTATAATATATCAAAAGTTTTTTTGATGAGAGGTACCCTTTAAAGGTGTACTCCATCGCTGGGGACCCCATGATCTTGCACGCAGCACCCCGTTACAATCAGTCCCCGAAGCATGTTCTCTCTGGGTCTGAGTACTGGAGATCACGGGGCCGGAGCATTGTGAAGTCATGGCCATGCCCCCATGTGACGTCAAAATTCTCCGCCCCCTCAATACAAGCCTATGGCAGGGGGCGTGACAGCTGTATATCCACCCTTATAGGGTTACTCCGGTGGAAAACATCAACTGGTGCCAGAAAGTTAAACAGATTTGTGAATGACTTCTATTAAAAAATCTTTATCCTTCCAGTACTTTTTAGCAGCTGTATGCTACAGAGGAAATTCTTTGCTTTTTGAATTTCTTTTTTATCTTGTCCACAGTGCTCTCTGCTGACACCTGATGCCCGTATCAGGAACTGTCCAGAGCAGGAGAAAATCCTCATAGCGAACCTATGCTGCCCTGGACAGTTCCTGACATGGACAGAGGTGTCAGCAGAGAGCACTGTGGACAAGACAAAAAAGAAATTCAAAAAGCAAAGAATTTCCTCTGTAGCATACAGCTGCTAAAAAGTACTGGAAGGATAAAGATTTTTTTAATAGAAGTAATTTACAAATCTGTTTAAATTTCTGGCACCAGTTATTTTTTTTTTTTTTTTTAAGTTTCCACCGGAGTACCCCTTTAAACGCTATTTTTTTTTTACCTAGAAAGGTCAAAAATTTGGTGCTTATTTTTTTTCTTGAAGAAGCACTACAGGATTTATTTTTTTTGCTGAGATTGTGCAACATAGATTCTTGTGTATGCCTTGTGCTTACCTGTTTTAGCTGACATGGCATGCATGGGATAGGCTTCATTATGGTTTTTCATATGCACAATCATTAGTCAATCATAAGTCAGTTGCAAATAATGAAATTTAATAGGTGTCAAAAATGTTATAACATTATGGAGTTTCACAGTCCCCCCTCCCCTAATTTATAGCACCATACAATATCTTCTTTGTGTCCCAATACAGTGTTTAATGAATACTCCCCAGACCAGTGTTTTAAAAACAGTGTGTTTCTGACTGTTGTAAAACTACAATTCCCAGTATGCCCAGACAGCCTTCGGCTGTCCAGGCATGCTGAGGGTTGTAGTTTTGCAACTGCTGGGGATACAAAATTCGGAAAACACTTCCCCAAACAAAGATTTACCAATGTGGTCATTAAGGGTGCGTTCAGACTTGCCTATTTTGCTGCAGATTTTCTGCTGTTGGTTTTCCCTACCCATTGAAGTCAATGCCTATGAAAAATCAGCAGAAAGCAGTGCAGGATAAGCTATTGTTGGGCAATAGCGTAGAGGTTCTTGCGTATGTCTTGTGCTTACTTGTTTTGGCTGACGTGGCAGGCAGGAGATAAGCTCCTGTATGGTTTACAAATGCAGAATGATGTGGGTTCTGTAATGCAGCCTACAATTCCCATGAATCCTCTGGCAGAGGGTTGGGTGTTTGATCATTCCAGCTGGTCATGTTATTAGGCTGCTGGTGCTGGCGGATACCCAGGTAAACTGATTAGACACATAAGTGGGTTGGAGGCAGTTCACATTAAGTACAGTTTTTCTTACTCAAAGTAAGTGTGTTTTTTAAAGAAAATCTTCATAAAACACCTCAATCCTGATTATAGGTCAAATCCCTTTTGCATCAATATTTAAGTCTCTAGGCTGCGTTAACACAAGGAAATTTTACTGCATTTTTCCACACATTTTTACTGTATTTTTGGCAGTTTTTGCTGCGATTTTCAAAAATAGTGGTAAAAATGACACATTTGAACAATTGCATTAAAATAGCACCATTTTTGTAACAATTTTGGGAAAATCATTAAACATTAAAATCGGCAAAAGCATTAAACATGCAGCAAAAAAAATGCAATCTCTGAACACAGCCTCAGGAGTGGTGGAAAACTATTAAATATCCTGAACCCATAGAGCAGTGTTTCCCAACCAATGTGCCTCCAGCTATTTAGCAATCTTTTCAGGTGGCTGGGAAAGCTGGGGAGAGTACTCTGAGCCCTGCACTGTGTTCTGCCTACCACCCAGCTTTTCCAGTTCCTGAAGAGAATAGATATCCGCTAAAGCAGCCTTTTTTGGAGTTTTTTTAGGAGTCTGGAAGAGCTGGGTGTCACGCACACTGCGTGCTACCAATCTTTGCCAGTCTCCTGAAGCTTCAGCAGTGATAGTCTGTTCATTCTCCCTTCATTCCTCACTGTGGCAGCACTGCCATGCCCTCTCCCTGCCCCCGCACTGATGTCTTCTCTACCCCTCACTCTTCTGTCAGTCTGCAATAAATCTTTTCTCCCCCTCTTGCCCTGTCCCCTCTCCCTCCCCTGCACTAACTGCAATAGCTATTCTCTGCACCTGCCTGTCAGACAGTTAAATCATACTTTTTTCATATAACATGCAGGATCAAAGTGGGCCTATGCCTTATAAATATAAAAATTCAATATATATATATATATATATATATATATATTTATTTATTTATTTAATTATTGACATTTTAGTAAATAATTTAGCTAGAAAGTTTAGGATGATGGTAACTTTGTCGTAAAACACAAGAATTTTTTGAATGCCAGCGTGTCAGTAAAATATTAAGTAGCAAAGTGCGCTGTGCCTGGCTGGTCTCATCCCCGGAATACTTTTTTCCAAGAGTACTTGTCTGGGATAAACAATTCAGCTTCTGAGGTCGTGCTCAGCCTGACAGCTGGATGCGAGTTATGACAGTAGCAGGAGATGACACCGCTCACCCTTTGTCTAAAATAAATATATAGAAAAAAAAATCCCCTTAACCACAAGACCTTGAAGCACCGGGCACGAAGTTCATATCCTGAGCCAGACGGGGAGACCATAAATATGAGCAAAGGAAAATCAATTCTGCTGAAATTGTTCAATTGCTGCTCTCAGCCATCAATAACACAGAGGATTGTGTCTCACAGTCACAGAAAGCTCTACTCAGTACCCCCCAAAGCGACCGACCATCACAACCTTATGAAAAAGAGGTGCTTAACTGGTAGCCTATTACTCTGGGATTTTGCCAATAGTGCAAGTCAGTCATAATCCATGATAAGTCAATTATAACTCAATAACAAGTCAATCATAAGTCATTAATTAGTCATAAATATGTCATAAATAAGTCAATCATAAGTCAATGTTAAGTCAGTCATAAGTCATTAATAAGTCAGTAATTAGTGAATCATAAGTCAATAATAAGTCAGTTATACGTCAATCATTAGTCATTAATAAGTCAATCATAAATAATAAATAAGTCAATTATCATCCATTAATAAGTCAATCATAAAACATTAAGTTAATCATAATTCAATTAGAAGTCAATTATAAGTCATTAATAAGTCAATAATAAGTCATTAATAAGTCAATCATAAGTCAATTATAATTAATAAGTCAATCATAATTCAATTATAAGTCAGCCATAGTTGAATTATAATTCAATTATAAGTCAATAATAAGTCAATCATAAGTCAATAGCATTACTTCAGTAAATCCCTTTCACCCTGCTATCCTCCCACCCACTGCAGCATAGCCATGCCCCGTGAAGACCATGTGACTGATGACATATTGATATGCTTTACTGCAAGCACCACAAACATAGACAACAATATAAAGGATCTGCCCCCTTCACATGAATTTAAAAAAAAGAGTGTCTGGGCATGCTCAATAACCTTTAAAGAGGTAATTCAACAAGGAGGGGAAGGCTGAGCTGTGATCATCATCTATTGTAAACATCCTGGGGGACATATTCATTAACCTGCTAAGTTTTACTTAGCTGAGGCATTCTTAGAGTGCACCAGATTTTTAACAGTGACTCTATGGGGGAGATTTATGAAAACCTGTCTAGAGGAAAAGTTGCAGAGTTGCCCATAGCCACCAATCAGATCGCTTATTTCATTTTTCAGAGGCCTTTTAAAAAATGAAAGAAGCAATCTGATTGGTTGTTATGGGCAACAGGTCAACTTTTCCTTAGGACAAATTTTGATAAATCTCCCCCAATGTTCTCAGTCTACAGCCCCTATGAAGTGGTATAGTTAACACTTGTTTTTTGGTAAAAATTAAGTCTAAGCCCTGCCCTTTTTATGAGGCCATGTCCCTTTTAAATAATTATCAAACAGAGTGCAAACAAGGCAGAACGCTTTTAAAAATGTGCGCCACACAACTTTTTCAACCAAAGTACACACAAAAAACATCAAATTTGGTTCTGAATATCAACCCTTTGGAATCAAATTTTCTAAAAGTTTGCCAACAAATTTTGTAGAACCCTACTTTATAGGGATGCTTTGATGCTTTTCAACCTTCAATTATTTAATTCCTTGGGGTCTTTGCCATAATTCTTCAGGCAATTTGAAAAATCTAAATAGTGAAATGTTTCCTAATCCCGTATCCATTGCTGCCCATATTCCACCACTGGCATGCAGCCCCACCCCCTCACATTTAATACTATGATTTATTTAGTTTAACCCAGTCTGTATTGAGAATATCAGTTCCGCCTGGCAGCCGCGTGGAGGAATTGGCTCGATCTTGCTCTCATTCATTTTAAGGCCATATGGTCTACCTGGTGAGAAGAAATCTGTTAGTGATTATACGGCACGTCTCTTACTAACCATGGGATTAGGGAAATATAATTATGAATCACAACACTCAAGGGAAAAGTAATTACATTTAGATTGTGTATTTCTAGGTAGTGGGCTGGACCCCATCATTTCTACACTTTATTCCTGGTTATTAAATTTTAACTTTCTGAAACACCGGAAAAAATATGGGTATGAAGTCAATTATTGCTTCCGCGAGCGGTGACGGATCCTAAATACTCTTGTATGATACAACACAAGTAATCCTGAGGAAGGTCACTGGCAATCACACTGTTAAAGGGGTATTCCAGCTTTCTACATCGTATAAAATGTATGCTCGCAGGGGTCCCGCTGCTAGGGACCCCCGCGATCTCGGTGCAGCCCCTTGCATTCTGTGCCGGGCACTGCCTCTGAAACGGGGACATGATGTCACGACCGTGCCCCCTAGTGACGTCACGCCACGCCCTGCCCTGCCCCCTCCATTCATGTCTATGGGAGGGGGCGTGGAGGAGATGAGATGTATAAAGCCATAATACCCCTTTAACAACCTGTCTGCTATATATTGTGGCAATTCTTATAGTCAGGTCATATCTGGTCATCCAAAATCTTAAGAGACAGAAAAATGCTGCTTATCTCATGCTAGGGAATGAGAGAGTCCATGTAGAATATCTGCATTATTCATAGTCCCTTATGTCTCACTCAACGGGGTCAAGGAAGATGAGAAATGAGGAGCTATTGGAGAAGTTCCTGAAACAACTTTGAAGGAACATGTCAAGTCTGTTGATCCTCGAGAACTGTTCAATGTTGCCACCAAGACAGAGACCGACACAAAATAGCTAAATGAGTTCTCCAAAGGGATGACCTGTTTAAACAACTCCTCTTATCTCAGCTTCGTAGACCAGTGGTTCTCACACGAGGTCCTCAAGTGCCCCCAACAGGTCATGTTTTCAGAATTTCCTTAGTCTTTCACAGGGGATATAATTATAATCAGTGCATCAGGTTTCACCACAAGTGTTCCCTGTATGGGATACCCTCATATAACGACCTGTTGGGGATACTTGAGGACTGCAGTTTGGAAACACTGTCTTAGGCTGGGTTCACACCACGTTTTTGTAATACACTTCCTGATTCAGGTTTTTGATTAAAAAACGGATTCCTCAAAACCTGACTAAACTTTAACAAATTTTTACCTGTATACGGTTCAAAACTGTATACAGTTTGAAAAATAATGTCCGGTTGCATCTGTTTTTGAAGAAAAAACTGTATACATTTTTAACTTTTCACCTCATTATGAATAAAGTTTCACTTTGTTTGAAATTCCAAGAAAAAAAACTGTGCATAGTCAAAAACCGTATGGTGAAAACCAGATGGAACCGTACGCACATACAGTTCTGTATGGTTCACATTGACTCCCATGTTTGAAAAAAAAACGTAAATGGTTTAATACGGTTTTTACCCGGACCAAAAACCGTGGTAGGCCACGGTTTTCTGTCCTGAAAAAAAAAAGTAAAAAAAGTATGGTTTGAAAAACGGAGACAACCATATACATTATGGTGCATCCGGTTTTGAATGGGAAGTCTATGGGCACGGTTTTCTGTACGGTTGCATACGTTTTTTTTTTTACCGTATGCCAAAACCGTATAGCAAAATTGTGGTGTGAACCCACCCTTAGACCTCTTTGAGCATTCAATGGTGGAGGGGAAACTGGGTTTAACTGCATTAACACCTTGGGTTTTAGGTTTAGACAATAGCAACCTTCCACATGTGTATGGCTACGGCTATATGGAGATTTTGACTGTGATAGAGGTTGCATGGATAAAAATTGCCATAGTGCACTGCTGTGGCCAAGCTGCATCAAACCTTAGGCAAGTGAATGGCCTGCGACTGTAAGAAACTGATTCAGGATGGATAAGTATCTTGAGGTCCGGATACAATGAAGCCATATGTAGCAGAAGCATGCAAAGGTAGAAAAATGGTCCAGCTGAAGTATATAGGAGCTCAATAGTTGTACTCAATCATAATAAGTTCACGTATATCAAGCCTTAGGTTACATTAAGGACACAGGTTTGATGGGTCATATGCTTGATGGGTTCTAGGGTTAACTAAACATGAGATGAACAGATGTTGGCTCCATATACGTATATGACCTGGTTCCAATCCAAACCTGTGGAAACCATATGTCTTTCATTAAAATGCTTAATCCTGTAGGTTGATTTTTTTTCCATGTATTCACTGTGCCAGAACAATGCACACAGGCACATCTTTTCTGCCCCTTTTTCTTTGTTTGCATATAGCCAAAGAAATAATTCAAGGAACCCAGCCGAAAAAACTAGTTACACCTCATAGATGGATACATGGCGACAATGCTCATAATGACTGCACAGAAATGCAGTCTCACTCTGATGATATAGTCCATTTGGAAGTCTAATCTCGACTTGGCTTTAATAAGGTGAGGAATTAGTTCAAAATCCTTGAGGTCATGTGTCAGCTAGTAAACAAGAAAAGACACTATCACATTTGGGGTAGAGATTGTGCAAGCTGGATCTTGCCCAAAACTACTGTCCCTACTTACTTGGACAATCTGACCAACATGGAGGCCACTAACTTGGCGATGTTTCCTATGGTCCATAAAGGGGTTTTCTGGGTCTATTTAACTAATAGCTCATTGTAATGAGCACAAGGGTGCCAGTGAGGACTATGATGAGGGTAATAGTCCCTGAAGTGTAAGTCACATAGCTCAGTGATGTGCTTAAGTAGACTCAGAAATTATATTTTTCTCATATAAGCTGTTTCCACACACAAACCCCAGGAATGAGATCTCCGAGTGGTCCGTTAAAATTTTTTTAGTCTCTGTAGATAGTCCTTGCTGCTGGATAGGAAGTGGACTCAGGAATGACTTTGTTGCAGACAGGACTAATGGCTAGTATTTGGCCTATACACCCATCAGAGTAAAGGTCAGGCAACATGAGGCCCGAATGATCACAAGGCACAGGGTGCAGGACAACAGGAGAGATGGAGTAAACCTCGATTATTGGCAACAGGTGAGTACTCTGGAAAGTTTAAATATCTCACATATGGGAGGTGTGACTACCAAATCTGATTGGCCTGGCACTCACACCCCCTCGTTGGCCAAGAAAGCCCCATGACGGGATTATAAATGGCCCTACAAGGACAGCAGGGCAACCACAGAATGAACAAAGGTAGCGCTGGACCCTATGCAGGTAAGAATTTAACAGACACAATTGATACTTGCTAGTTGTTAGTCATGGCTGGTAATGGTGGTCTGGCCACTAAAAGAAAAAAATCCAGGTAGACAAGAGTAAATTGAAGGTTACATTTTTCTCAGTGTTTTAGAATGTTAGCATGGTTTTTATTGCTGCAAGCTTTCCTTCTCTTGGAACAAAAATTGAGTGGGATGAGGCAATTTTTTGGCCCAGATTAACAGCCTATGAACCAGACAGAAAAAAAGTACAAATTAATAGAAAAACACCAAACAATTGTTCTTCTCCTTCCTTTAGCTGCTCTTTTACCGATGCACTTAGACGTCTACATGAAAGCGGGCCAGGGCTTTTAGCTTCTTGAGCTTCTTCTTCTTTAGCTTCTTTTAGCTTCTTCTCTACACATGATTATATAGCCTGAGAATACTGATCCTTTTTTGGTTTAATTCTCACTATCAGCAGGAACTAAATACCTTCACTCTTATTTCCATGGCCCTGACTGCTTCTCAGCATTGAGAACAGATGGCCCCAATTTACCCAATGACGGGAGTTCTTTATGCTCTAGCAGTGGCACGCCACCATGGTCGGCTATTACATGATACTAGGTGATAATTGCCCAGCAAATGAGGGGAGAAGAAAGGGACACTGTGACAATATGGTAGAGCCATATCAGGTCTTCGTCATATAATTTTGCACAACGGGTTATTATACCCTAGATTAGATTGGACATTTGGATCTTGGTCTTTTTGTTAATTTTTTTTTAATTTTTACTTAAAGGGAAGCTCCAGTGATATGTCATATGAAACACAGAGTAGCTATCCTTCTTATATGTAACATTTACTGTAGGGTTGTGTGTCATGTAAGGTCTCCCTTCTGCCGGCACCCCCTGCGATCTCCTGCCCGGTTCCCCTGGCTCTCTGCATGAATGAAGTGTGTCGACCACACCACAATGCAGTGACCGATACACCCCCTCCATGCATCTCATACACCCCCTCCATGCATAATACAGCTTTTATGGCATTCCCATAGAGATACTTGGAGGGGGTGCGTCGGCCACTGTTTTTGCCGTGGTTGACACACTTTATTCATTATCACACTTATCCCCTATCCTGCAGAATATGTTTTTCTTTTAGACTGGATAACTTCTATAACTAATGGCCTATTGTGGTGAGCACTAGATTGCCAGTGAGGACTATGAGGGAGCAGAAGTGGACAGCTGGGGAACAGGTAGAAAAAACTTTTGTGGTTCAGACCACGACCAAAGCTGAGAACAACTAGAGAGGGAAACGTGTGACCGCATGCTCCTCTCCCCACTTTGTGTCTATGAGTCCATCCAGGTCATGTGACACATAACTGGGAGAGAACACGCTAAGCACACGCTTCTCCTGGCTCCTTCTCATGATCCATTGAAAAATGACAAATGAAAACTTCTGTTATATCTCTATGACATACCAAAAGTTTTTCTTCATGACAGTGCCCATTTAAATCTATGGGGGAAGATATATTAGACTATAACTGAAACAAAATGACACCTCTAGGTTTTTGACAAAACCTACACAAGTTGTAGCCATGTTACTGTTCACCCAACTTACGAAAAATACCCCAAATTATAGTTTTTTTTAATATTCTGATATTTTATCTCTTCCTTTATTTTTTCTTCTGTTTTCTTGGTTTTGTTTGCTGAATTTCATGATCCTCCATAGCAGGAAGCTGTGGTACAGACACAATGAACTGCCCACAGGAAAAAAAATAACTTTCGAAGTTATAAAGGAAGAAAACTTTTTATCCTTTGGTGTGGAAAAGACATAAAGTGCAAAGGATGGCATGGGGGCAGGCCTGAGGTTCCTGGTAACAGTAGGAAGTGAATGTGACATAACAGTAAAGACGGCAATTGAAGTGCGTGCCACTGAGATAAATGTGGGCACAGCCTAAGGGGCCAAGAACGTACAGTCATCTGTGCGATAGGATTACAGGGAAAGTTCCACAGTATCTCATCCGCTAACTGCTTAAAGCAACAACATTCTAACTGCAGCATCAAGACCAAAAATGTATTTATCTCCACAGATAAACCAACATTTGAAGAGAAATTCGGCTTCTGAAAAATTATTCACAACATGTTCTAACTAAAACCTATATAAAAGGTTAAAGATAGATATCTGATCGGGGGGTCCCACCAAGGGGCCCGCGATCTTGGCAGCAGCACTAAAGACATCCGGTGCACGGAGTAAACTTTCGCTCCGTGCCGAATGACTGGCGATGCAGGGCAGAGGCTTATGATGTCAGGGCCACACCCCACTTGTGACATCACAGCCACGCCCCCTCAATGCAATTTTAAGGGAGGGGGCATGACGTCCGCCATGCCCCCTCCCATAGACTTGCATTGATGGGCGTGACCATGATGTCACGAGCAGGGCAAGGCCGGGACGTCAGGAGCCTCCGGCGCTACACCCGACGGTCTAAATGAACGCCAGGTGCAGCAGGGAGATCGCTGGGATCCCTAGCGGTGGGACCCCCGCAATCAGACATATTATCCCCTATCCTTTGGATAGGGGATAAGATGTCTAGGGGCGGAGTACTCCTTTAAAAGAAGCATCAGGTTTACCCATTCATCCCCATTCACCTTTCTCTCCTGTATCTAGAGCAGAGAATTTCTATCTGCAGCATCTCTCTCTCTCTCTGGAGTTGGTATAATTGTGCATTACAGCCCATTAATTTCAAAGAGAATTTTGTAATGCCTCATTTAACCTGTAGGGGCACTGCAGGAGAACTGAACGCTTGTTGCTGAATTCTGGAATATTCTTCCTTCAGGGACATAATTAGAAAAGGTAGGCCCCATAGAAAGCTTCTGAACTGTAATATTGAAAAATACAACTTGATAAGTGGGAAAAGAGGGATTTTGGTATCAGAAAAGTGTTTTCTAACAAATCTATCC